>NC_046296.1:35715294-35897794 GCF_004115265.2 Rhinolophus ferrumequinum | reverse complement strand
GTCTCTCTCTCTCTCTCTTCCTCTCTCTCTCTCTTTCTCTCTCTCTCTCCTTCTCTCCCTCTCTCCTGCCTCCCTGCCTTCCTGCCTTACCTCCTCTCTCCTTCCCTATCTCTCTCTTTTTTCTTTTCTTTTCTTTTCTTTTCTTTTCTTTTCTTTTCTTTTCTTTTCTTTTCTTTTCTTTTCTTTTTTTCTTTTAATTTAATAGTCAAATAACTCATGTCCTGTATCAGAGATCAAATCAAGGTTTCAGCTCACCAGTCCCCAATGACCTGACTCTCTGGATACAAAAAGTGCCATAAGTGTCTCTAAGTAGGCAACACGTGGCACTGAGTAAGACAGTGGGCAACTATGGACTTTCACAAGGGAGTGAGCCCATGAAGAATAGTCACTGCCTACCTGTAAGCTATTAGTGAAGACTAGTGGTCAGGCAAACTCACCACATTCTGAGGCAGAGTCATAGCAAAGAACCCAAACCATACTAGAGGTCCTTGCCATTGATATACTCAAAATATTGGCTGAACACCTCCCGTGATAAGCCCAGTCATAGTTTTTAGGGATAATTGAGTGACCAAGGCTAATCTAATTCTTGTCTCTAGAAGTCTACAATTCAGGTGTCTACTTCCCTGGTCAGCTCAATATGGCAAGTAGTTGGATATTGAGAGCCAGCACAACCAAATATTTCTGATATACTGAGGGATTAAAAAAGGTAGGCCAGGGTTGGCCCGGTGGCTCAGGCGGTTGGAACTCCGTGCTCCTAATGCCGAAGGCTGCCGGTTCAATTCCCACATGGGCCAGTGGGCTCTCAACCACAAGGTTTCCGGTTCGATTTCTCGACTCCCACAAGGGATGGTGGGCTCTGTCCCCTGCAACTAAGATTGAACACAGCACCGTGAGATGAGCTGCTGCTGAGCTCCGGATGGCTCAGTTGGTTGGAGTGCGGGCTCTCAACCACAAGTTTGCCGGTTCAACTCCCATAAGGGATGATGGACTGCGCCCCCTGTAACTAACAACAGCAACTGGACCTGGAGCTGAGCTGTGCCCTCCACAATTAAGATTGAAAGGACAACAACTTGACTTGGAAAAAGTCCTGGAAGTACACACTGTTCCCCAATAAAGTCCTGTTCCCTTTCCCCAATAAATAAGATTAATAATAATAATAATGATAAAAAAAAAGGTAGGTCAAAATATGAATTTAGAACCTAGCCTGGACGCTTGCTAACAGCACTGGGGGAAATTATGCATCTTTTTAAATCTTAGTTTCTGAAAATGGTTAGTGATACCAATCTTTCAGGATAAAATGATATGATGCCTGTATAGGTTTTTGGCAAACTTGGTAGGCACAACTTGCCTGCCCAATGTGATAAATGTGATAAATGATCTAAAACATAGTATATATCATACTTCATTGTGAAATCTAGAATATTCTCTTTAAGATCAGAAACAGAACAAGGATGCCTATTATCAACACACTGTATTTGAAGTCCAAGCTAACGTGGGAAGACAAGAAAAATATGTGAGCATTATAAAGATTATAAGGGTGAAAATAGCATGATATTAGCAAATATTATTGTCTAAATTGAAAGATCAAAATAATCTTAAAAATTAATGGGCTTAATAAGATATTTCAGAAAGATTGCAAGATTCTATGTCCTGGGGACAATCAATGTTTTAAACATATAAAATATAGATCTATAGCTTCAATGAAATTCCAATATAAATCTCAATGAATTTTTTAAATAAATGTGAGAAGTTGATCTTATAACTTCTATGGGAAAAACTAAGAGCCTCAAATGGGCAAGATATGACAGAAGAAAGATAAAGTTTCTTGTGTAAAGATGGACATTTAATAAAAAATTATGGTAACTAAGATAATGTGTTAGGATAGACAGTAGGGGGAGAATAAAGACAGTCAATCAAACTAAAAACAATTTTAATCATATATGAAAATAATTTAAATCAAGTCAAGCATTACAGATAAGTGCACAAAATATAGATTAACAAATAAATGGTGCTGGGATAATTGGTTATCCATATGGATAAAACAGAATTGGATCTTTACATTGTTTGTTTACAAAAATCAATTCTCCATAGACTAAGGATATAAATTAGTTGAGGCAAATCCGTAAAATTTTTAAAACAAGAGATTATAATACCGAAGTATATAAAGCTTTACTAAACAGGCATTACAAAGCACTAATAAAATATTGATAAATTCAACCACATTAAAATTAAGAATACCTGCTCATAAATAATACCATAAAGAGAGTAAGAATTTAATTTAAAAATTGGGAGAAAATATTTTCATACCATATTAATCAACAATGGATTACAATTCCGGATACACAAAGTACTCTGATAAATCAATATGGGGGGAAAAAAAAGACTAATAATGGAAAAATGGGCAAAAGAAATGTAGTTTCATAGAAAAATATAAAGAACAACGGGTATGTACCTGCCCAACGAGTAAATGAGAAGATGCTCAATCAATGAGTCTTCAAGAAAAAGCATAAATCAAACTATGTTCAGAAATCATTTCACAGCTATGAAATTGACCAAAACAATGAAAAAAAAAGTGGAAAATTCCAGGTTTTGGAAAAGCTGTGGGTAAACAGTAATTTTTATCCATTGTTGTTGAGAGTGCTGATGAGATGAAAATTGACCAATAAGCATTGTTTGGCACTCTGAAATCCCGTGGGAATTTTACATGTTATAAAGGTCTTAATCCCTAGAAAACAGTTACCATAATCGATAAAAATAACATTCCCCGATTCCTTTCAATTAATTTCTCTCTGCTCATTGCTCTGATCAGTTGATGATAGGTAGTCAAGTGAATCCTGGTCCATATACACGAACATACATCATATATGGTTAACCACTTATCTGAAAACATTTGCAAAATTTTCATCCCCATTGAATATGCAGAATAGGTCTGAGCCACAGTGAGTTATAGAGATCTTCCTCAAGGTGAAACCTTTAATTTACATTATTAACAAAGTGAGGCCCATAGAGTTAAAATGACTTGTCCAGTTCAGAAAGCGTGTCTGTAACAGAAGCAAGACTAAAATTCAGCCTGGTGACTACCCTTAAATAATTAAATAACAAAGTGTGGGGACTTGAAGAGGTGTGGTCAAATTAAAAAGCTGTAGCATTTTATCCAAGTAATCTCATATCATTCCAAGTCGGCATAAGTTGGAATGAATCCTGACAAATGATTTGTTTGCCAGATAATTATGGCAGAGTCAAAGGGAAACAGATTAAACAGAGTTTGCAATTCACTAGATGGCAAGATTTTAAGATATATAAGTGTTGATGATGACTTTTAATGCTATGATATCCCTATTACTTAAAAATGAATATATAGCATCATTTCTTTTGTATTCTTTAATTTCAAATATGGGTAATTCAAATTTGTATTAAATGCAACCACATGGTTTTAGAAAAATTCACTGTATTGAACATGCCATTACTTTAAAATGTCATAAATGAGACGCGCATCTAAGCCGGAAAAATATTTTTGCTATGTTCTTTTTCACAAAAGAATATGCATACTCTGTGAAAACACATAAATCATTCTATTTTCCACAATATAAGATGACTATATTTCCTCTAAGTCTCTGTCTGCTACTGTACAGTTCATTGTGTTTTATGCTATGTCATATAAAAATACCAAGCAGCATAATGAAAAGTTATATAAGCTTTACTGTTGAAAACTTAAAGATTCGGTCTATGTCCATTTGAAAATTTAAGTCACAAATAACTTGTGAACTTTTAATGCACTAAAACAATAAACATCAAAAAGATATTTGATCCACAGCAATAAATATGTTAAAAATACTTATATCCAGGCTATGTAAATAATTCATATAAATCAAAAAGAAAAAAGAACGAGCCAAGCCAACAGGGAAAATAGACAAAATACTTGAACAGACACTCCATGATAAAAGGATATCCATATAAAAAGATGATCATCTTTATTAGTCTTCAGATAAATGAAAAATAAAAGCACAATGAAATAACAGTACACTCCACTAAAATGAATAAAATGAAAAGTACAAAAAGTACCAAGTGTTAGTGATGATGTGGAGCAACGACAACTCACCTATAGCACTGGTGGGCACTCATTTTTGAAATTGTTTGGCAATATCTTTTAAAGTTGAACATATGAGCCAGAGACTCCATTTTTAAGTATACACCCAACAAAAATGAACACAAAGATCATCAGAATGATATAACAGAATGTCTACAGGAACACTATGCATAATAACCTCAAGCTGCACACAACTGAAATGCAATCAACAGTAGAACTGGTAAATAAATTGGCGTAGAGTCACACAACGGAAAATTAAACAGCATGAGAATATATTACCTACAACCACATGCAAAAATATGGACAAATCTCATAATAATATTGACTAAAAAAAAACACCAAAAACAAACATGCCAGACACAAAAGAGAATGTACTTATGAGTTCATTTATATAAAATCTTTCAAACCATTTATATAAAAGTTTTAATGTCTACTGTTGTAAATCAAGATGATGGCTAGCCTTGGAAGAGATGGACGTGGGGCTAGTGAGCAGGACTTCTGGAGTGCTGGTAACGCCCTGTTGTTGATCTGGGCTTTGGCTGTGGGTGTGCTCAGAGTGCAAAAAATCATATAGTTCTACACTTGTGATACGTACATTCCCTAGTGTTATATTTCAATAAAAAGTTTAAATATTAATCAGCTTAACAATAACCCACACCCTTCGGACCAACTGAGGGTTGCTAGATGGGCGGGAGGGGTGGCGGGTGGGGGGGAGGGTGAGGGGATTGGAGGGCAGTCGGTGACCAAAGGATGGCCACGGGTTTGAAAATTAATCTGGGGAACGTAATTTAGTGGTTACCAGAGGGTAAGGGGGTTGGGGGGTGGGAGATGAGGGTAAGGGGGATCAAATGTATGGTGATGGAAGGGGAACTGACTCTGGGTGGTGAACACACAGTGTAATTTATGGATGATGTGATACAGAATTGCACACCTGAAATCTATGTAATTTTACTAACAATTGTCACCCCAATAAATTTAAAAAATAAAATTAAAAAAAAAAAGTTTAAATAATCTGGAGAATTGAGCACAAAAACAATTTATCTGATAAAGTTCTTTCTTTAGGGTGATGAGCAAAACACTACTCCTGTTAATGCTACATTTATGAGTAAAAACTAAAATAATAGCAATAATAACATCAATTATGCAGCATTTAAAAATGTTTCGATGTATAGTAATTCCCATTAATATCATTTGCTCTTCAGAGCAACCTCATAAAATTTAGAAAACATATATATTAGGTTGCATGGTGATAATTGTTTAAAGTGAAGGACCATATTCTAAATATATGAATGGATCAATAGCAAGATGAAGGGAGTCTCCATTACTAATCATAGTGATGCTATGGCAGAATTATGGAGACCATTAAAAAATAAACTGCTCAAACTGTAGCATTTCTTTAATAGTCTATATTAATTTGCTTTATGTTGCTATACAATTAGAGGAAGAGATTTAATAGGGTGCAATTGGGTTTTAGTCCTATTCAATTTTCATCCCTCTAATACATGAAAATACACAGTTCTTTCCTGCTCATCAAATTTTCTGAGGGAAAGTTCAATGGAAAAATTGGAATTCTATAAATTTTTGTTAGGCTGACTGGGCGAGGTGACTTTAACACAGTAAAACTTGATGGTAATAAACCTGAATCCTAGTCTCAGGTCCAAAATCACCCAACTGAACAAGTAATAGCAGAGGAGACATGAGTTCCCAGACACAACAGAAATAAAGTAAAATCTTTAGAGGACTTAGAACATGAATCAACATGTTCAAGACACTCAAAAAGGCCCATGTAATCATGGGTTACACTTATGAAAGTACTTAGAAGAGGGATGGTGGCCCTGTGGTTTAGCGCTGGTCAGCTCATGACTGTTATACTTCTACTTGGACAAGCTGGAATGTGTTTGGATACCTGCTAAGATGATAAAAGGCTTCCAGATTATGTAAGGTAATATAAAGAACTCTAAAGGAAAGACTTAAGAGATATCTGACAGCATTTTCAAATGCTGTCAGGAAAGATGTCCTTTATGAGAAGAAGTCCATTCTGTATAGAATCAAGAGTTTAAATAAAGCATGAAAGCTATGGAAAAATACATCTCAACATAATAAATACTTTATAAGAGAGTTATTCATATGCTATCCATTCCATTTGATAGAAACAAATTTCTTGTTACAGAACGGGCTTAACTTTCTATAAGAGAACCACTTAATTGGATATGGTAGAAGGTGTTCAATCTTTGGATGGTAGGTTGAAGAGATGGATCCTTTTCAACACCAAGAGTCACTGATTTCTACTTTATAGACAGGGATAGACGAGAGGCTAAATGACTTCCCAAGTTCACATAGAAATTGATTCTCTGAACAATGTCCCTTCCCATTGCCTATACATGAAGTAAAATCTCATTAATTTGACCCTGTTTCCATAACTTTCAAGTTCACAGAATCCCTTTACTAAGTGAAGGATCTGCAAGGGAATGACCCTACCACCTAAGGACAAAGATGCCTTGGGGTTAGATAGAAGTCCACTGCCCCCATATACATGAAGAATGTCAGGCCATTTTCCTATGCCAAGAAACATGCCTACCTTATTATTCTTGATTCTCTTGCTTTTCATGTATACTAACTCAACCACACAGGTTTGTAAGCTTTTACTATATTTATGTGATCCTAAGGTTGTGTTCCAACACAAACCACAAAATAAAATCAACATTTAAAAAACACCAAACAAAAACAGACATTTGAGGTAGAGACTTGCTTCATTTGTTTTTCTACTCTAGAAGTCAAATACACATGAATATTTAGCCAAAACATCCTTGACTAAACAAAGGTACACACTAGAAGTTTACATTATTAAATTAAATAACAAGCCTGGCTGTCTCTGACTATAAAGATAAAGCAAGTTTAGAAAAACAGAAAAGGAATGTCTACCTATTGAAAATCACATCATGTGAAATTCTCAGTCCTTAAGAAGTGTAACAAAAAATGACACTGTTTTCTTTGCCCAACGCTGTGTAATTTAGAAATTAAAACAATCAATTGATTATTATACAGAAAAAAATAGCATTACTTTAAAGGGAAAGTAGTCACTCCTGCCTTAGATTTTTCTACCCGATGCAATGTTGTAAAACATTCTGAAATTGCTAAATATGATTCAACCTATGTAAATTCTGAGGCTAACCTTTATTGTCTGAAGCAAGAAATCAAGCTTTATAAAATATTCATTCTTCAAGGTTTTATTTCACTTTAGGTACATCTCAAGGCAACCGATCTGGAAATAAGTTGCCAAGCATCCATCAGACAACTCTAAAAAAATAGCTATACTTTTAATGATGGCATACGTGAGGCCATTAAATATGAAAGCTAAAGAAGACTTAGATACTACTTAGTGCACTGCCTTCATTTATTAGATGAAGAGACTGAGGGCCCAACAGATAAAATTATGGTCCCATAACTAATTGGAGTAGAATCAAAATATAACCCTTGCCCTCCTGATTGCAATTTCATACTCTTCCTCATTTCCCAGATATTGCCATGAAACGAGCCTTTACTTCATGGCCAAAAACTAAATGCAACTTAAAGTAGAACATATTAAATATATATATATATATATATATATATATATATATATATATATATATATACATATATACATGATATGATCTCAAACTCTAGTACAACAATTTCCCAATTCAATTGTGCAACTGATTTGCATTTGTTTAAATAACTGCAGGTCTCGGAAACCACATGGGCCACTCTCTGCCTGTCTGGGCTGCCTGTCATCAGCCTGTCTGGGCTGATGACCAGTCAATTCTGTGCAGATCACATGATACACAGGGAAAATAATAAACAAATACTCTGGCATTCACCAAGTGTGCAATACTGCAATTTCTTGGCCTGCCTCAAACTCAACTCCCAATAGTGGAATCTATGACAATCTAGCATCTTATAATCTGGAAGAAACCAGTGAGTGACACAGTCAAAATAAAAACATAGCTTGGTGAATACACACTACAAAGGATCTCCACATAAACCTATGATTTCTTTGTGTGCCAAACAATGATTACTTAATAAAGAAGTAAATTATGTAATATATAATTACAGGAATGCAATTATGTTTATAGCATATTTACAGATATTCTGTATTTATAGACAATGCTCACTTATCAAATGATCCTGAAATAAATAATTTCAAGTATGAAATCATCTTATTATCAACTTGCTCTATGCAATATATACTGAATAATCTGTCTCTATAACCACACTCTAATGAGTGACCAATTTATAACATGCTGCTTTCTCCCTAGAAACAGAGTGAGGCTGCCTGTAACTCTAAAAATCTATCATTTGAGCTTTCCAAATATTTTGGCTGCAGAGCAAACTGTTTGACAAGATACAATGTGATTTTTTTTTTTAATAGATACAAATAGTCACATCTCAGAAGGCAAAAACAGAGTGGAGGAGAACTTCACAGGGATGAGCAAAGTTTTAGTTAAAATTGAATTGCTTAAAAAAAAAAAAAAAAAACATGACCTCTTAACACCTGCTACTCAAAGTGTGGTCTAGGGGACAGCATCACTGGCATCACTTAGAGCTTGTGAGAAACATTATTCTCAGGACCCCCGCCCTGGCCTACTGATACAGAATCTGTCTGAACAAGATTGCCCAGGTGATTCAAGTACACATTAAAGTGTAACAGTCCTCTTGTTGTAACAGATTCTAGATTACTGTGAGTTAGAATCTCTTCTAAGAATTGTAAGGGACGGTTTTTGTATGTCTATTACATTTGAGTCAATCATTACAAACAAAACATTTTGATATCATGGCACTTTTCTTCAGAGATAAAAATCTCTCTGAAGAGATAAACTACTTTGCATCTTTTAATTGGAAAAATGACGCCTGAAAGAAAAAAAAAAATGGTGAGATCTGATCAGTGTGTAGATGTATCAAATGCCTATTTAATATGCGTCCCAGCAGAGAGTCCAGCCATTAAGTAATTGGAGGTAATCTCTGAAATTTTATTCCCAATCTGTTTCACCCTTAGGCAATATTACAATAGGATGCCTGCAGGTTTGGGAATTTAGTACTACTCTTCTGGACAAATCTAAATGGTGTATGTCTCCTTGTACAGTCTAACAAGACGTCATTATTAGTGAGTATCTTTAATGAGGTTCACAAAATTGCATTTATATCTTTCTAGAAATGCCTTGGTTCATCTACTCCTGCAACAGAAAACAAACGTTCATGTATTCCAGATGTGACATGACTCAATGAAGACTAATGGGCCTGGGCTGTCACAGTTCTACTTATTATAGTTAAATGGACCTGAAACATTTTAAAGTCATAACACCTACCAATGGGAGAAACACACACTGTTAAGTCAAAGTCTACTGTGTTTAAAAAAAAGATTGGCAATTCCTTAAAAGAAGGAAAGAACTAAACTTATCTTGAAATCCCCAGTATCTTAAGGAGAGATGGGAGTAAAACATGTGATGAGTGTAATGAAGAATTATGCTTATGGTGATGGAAGGGAAGCTGACTCTGGGTGGTGAACACACAGTGTGATTTATGGATGATGTGATACAGAATTGCACAACTGAAATCTATGTAATTCTACTAACAATTGTCACCCCAATAAATTAAAAATAAATTAAAAAAAAAAAAGAATTATGCTAGGGTGGGAAGGAATGTATTTATATAACCTCTGGTTCTTAGGAGATGAGGCTAAGGTTTTTGTTTTGCTTTACCTGTTTTTTATTTTTTTTATTTTTTTTCTGAAGGATTGCTACTTGTTATTAAAATAATGCAAAGTAGTAAGTCAGTATGTACTGAGATCACTATAAACTAAGAACACTGGATTGTAGAGTACCATTCTTTGCTATAGGAGAAGAGAAGCGATGCCGAAAAGCCATGGCGTGGCTTTGCTCTTTAGACAGAAAAAAGAGCATTGAATCCAAAAGACACACATATAAAACACCTAGTACTGAAACTGAAATTTCAGAGAGGGAAATTCATATTTATTCAGACATCACTGCTTTTACAATTATACATAAGGTGCCCATGATTTGGAGGCAGTATTCTAGGTATTAGAAATACATCAGTAAACAAGGCCCTCAGAGTCTCTACTCTCATCAGACTGGTGAAGGAGAGATAACCGTAAATAAGTAAATGGTCATATGTGACACTGAGCAAATCAACAAGACCAGTGAGAGATAAGAATGACTAGGGTACAGAGATTGATTTATGTGACTAGAAAACTCTCTCAGCAGATGGCATTTAAACTCAGACTTGAATGCTGATGAGCCACTCGTGGGAATATATGGGTGAAAAGTATCCGGAGCGTAAAAGAACTCAAAGTGCACCCTCCTGAAATGAAGAAAAATATTTGGTTCATTTCAGGAATGGAGAGAAATGCAGTGAGCACTGAGCACAGTGAAACGGGCAATGTAGCATGTGATGTGATCTGAGGCTAGATGACGCAGGGCCATGTTAATCTTGGTCAGACTTTTGGATTTTATTCCATGTCCAGTGGAAAGCCATTGGAGTCTTGTAGGCTGAGGAATGACAAGATTTGATCTATTCCCAAAAGACAAGTCTAGCTTCTGTATAAACATTGAATTCTGGGCAGATAAAGGGGCTCATAGGAATGAGACCAACATTTATGAAGTTAGAGCCCATGCGGGTGTGAGCTATGGGGCCATACACACTTGGGTTCAAACCCCACGCTCACATTTTGGATAAATAACCAATTACACTGAAAATCGCAGTTCTCTCATAGGTAAATGGAGGCAACAACACCAGACTCTATCTGACAAAGTAGTTGTGAGGATTAAATAATAGAATGTATGTCTAGTAATTTATTAAAAAGTTGAAATCCCTGGCATATAGTCATGGTATATACATATGAAAGAGTATTTACATATGTACTTATCATATTCCTTCGGTTGCTGCTTTGAAACATGCACTGTCACTCCTTTTCTCCATCTCTTAACAATCTCTTGGGCAGAATCACTGAATTTCTGGTCACTTTGGCTATTAGAAACTCAGGCTAATTTATAACTTTAACCAAACATTTGATATATATTTCATCCCTCATCTCCGAGTCTGACTTGAAGAGGACGGGGGAGGATGTGGTACGGATCTAGGCATCTTCTTATCAATGGCCTTAAGTCTTGGTCCTTCTTGCATTTTCCAAATATAAGACAGAGAGAGAGACAAAGGGAGAGAGATTCATCTGGGGCAACCTGCTTCATCCTTCAGCACCAGTCTTCACACAGTACCCCACAGCATGTGGCGAGTGCAGTCCTCTGGTGTAGCAAGTGGCTGTCTTCTACCTAACACTGGCCGGCTGACCGAAGCCCCAGCCTAAGCAGAATGTCTGCTTGACCAACAGAATCTTAGGCATCCTGGCTTTACCAAATTCTGCGAGTGTAGGCTACAGTCCTGTGTCAGCTCTTTCTACCCTGCCCGTTAGTCCCCGTCTCCCCTCCAGAGACGGGAACAGGGCAGGCCCATGAGTTTGCTGTATGCACTGTCATGCAGCAGGAACACCGGCCTTCCTTTTTTGCAGGGATACTCAAGTTCTATAGTAAGATACACGCGATTCTATAGTAAGTGGTTTCTTTCCACAATTAGCTTGGACAAAAGATGGACACTTCTCCATGAACAGCATATTCTCACAGGACCTATGACCTTGTGACTCTCTTTTTCCTAACCCCTGTCTCTCAGTGCTCAGGTAGGTATGGAAGGTGGGGGCTGGAGGAGGGACAGCATGACAGGAGTGGTTGAAGGATAAGTTTCGCTGCCTTCTAGTAAGTGCCGAGGGAGAAAACGTGGCCAGTTTTTAGAGGCTCTTTTTGTAGTGGAGGTTACTTAACGTCTTTTTTTTCCCCCTAGGGGCTCTAGCCAACAATTCTATGATGAAAATTTCTCCTAAACATGCCACTATGTATATGAATTCATGCTTGGCATATGGTGGGCAATTATTAGTTATTATTAGCATTATTATTAAAGTAAGTACTACATTTTAAAGGACTATCCTGGCAGTTTTTAACAAATCAGCTTTTACCAAATCTTTTATTAACTAGAACATCATCATGCCCCATACCCTAATTCTAGGAAATTTTTGGTTTATTAAGGTTAATGGAGTAAAAAAAAAAAAAAAAAAAAAGAGATAAAAGTATTACAAATAGCATAAAGGAAGGAAAAATATACTTCGGTTGACGGTTTATCTTTTTCATCAGGTTTGTACTTAGATGACATGCAAAATGATTTCATAAGATTTTTGTGCTTTTTAAATTATATTTATATTTCATCCTCTCAGGGAAAAACATTGTGGTCAGAATCAGTAGAGTTGAGCACGGGTTTCTGCTCAGCCTCTTTTCAGCTCTCTGCCCTGGGCCACACCACTTAGCCTCACTGGGCCTCAGTTTCCTTCCTAGCAAAGTCTCACAGATGGACTGAGTGATCGCCAGTGTTTACTTCTAAAATTCTATGGTTCTATAACATTCTTGATTTATTGACCCATTGTTTCATTAATTCACATTCAATAAACATTTACGGAGGCACAACGGTATGCCAACTTCTATTGCTTCCCTGCTATCAAAATCGAGCAACTTGCTACAGTTGAAATGTCTTTCAAGATTTTTGATGGCTGCTGCTTTTAAAAGGAATTTTCTATAGCAACCTCTGTCTCTTTGGGCTTTCAGAGCTAGTTTTCCTCTTATACTATAAGGAGTTAAGAATTGAGAGAAACAAAGGGACATGGAAAAATGTCTGTTCACAATCTAACAGAAGTAACTTTCTATTCTGATCACCTTTCTTCTTTAGCCCAGAAAAGAATACCTTCGACAGATTTTCTGGTCCTATGTATGCTGGGGTGTTGAAAGAATATATTTAAATTATTTTTGTTCCAAATTTAAGGTAGTTATCCATATAAATGCCATTCCTAGAATAATAAAATATTTTAAGAGACAGCTGATATTACTATAAGCTTATATATGTTAATTTAGGCGTATATGTATTTCTCCAATAAACGTATAAAAGAATCAATTGATAATGACTGTGTTTTCCTATGGATAGAGCCCTTAATTTGGAATTAGGAGCCCTGGGTTCAGTTCCCCACTGTGTGGTCGGGGCTACGAGACCACAGGGAAGTAACTGTAGCTGAGTTCTTTCTACAATGGCTACAGTCATACTGTCATGCCACACTTTCATTTTTTTTAAGAATGAGGATCTGTAATATAATGATTATAGAATCATCATCATTATTATCATTAATTATATACTGATTCTTCCATAACCTCCCCTCAGCCCATGTCTCATAGCTGTGTTGAAAACATTGGAAATCAACATTGTCTAGGTCAGCACTCCTCATCCCAGGTCCCTTGTCTGATTTGAATACTATTTTCTCAATTTTACTAAGGAAGGTACAAAACTAGGACCTTTCTAGATACACAGGAGAGACGCTAATAATTCATTACGTACAATGGATTCCTTAGGGCTTGACTCCTTTCCTGACACCAACAGAGGTCTAGCCTAAATGCAAACACACGGAACTTAACCAGAAAGATTTTGGAAACGGCTCACAGAATAAAAAGAATCATTGAACCACCACGTCTTGGACAGGAAGGAACACGGGGCAGGTCTAGCTCCTCACAGCGCAGTCCCTGGTTTCCTCTGGGCTGTATCACTCATATAATTTGACAACAGTGAACCCCAGACTCTCAGTAACTCCTTTCAAGCTCTGAATTCCCCAAAGACATTAACTGTCATTAGTTTAGCTTGTGTTAGTCAGAAGGTTTTACTTCCAGATCAGACTTTTATGATTGGAGTGGGGGCAATGGCAAGATTATAAAACACGGGCAAGTGGGGGTTTCATGACTCATTAACACCTGATATTGCCAACAAGTTGGTATTGGCACCTAATATCGAAACAGCACCCTTGCTAGGATGTAAAGAATTGTTACAATGTCCTTTTTAGTTTTAGGATCCAATGTTAAAAAAATAAAAAAAGGACATTGGTTGATTTGTGACTAATTTTATTTGAACAGTGAAACTTCCTCAGAAATCTCAGGTGAATCACAGAATTATAAACTTGAGATCTGAAAGAAGGAGACATCTATAACGGTTATGAGATTTTCTCTGGCATTCTATAGTTAGGCACAGGTGAAGTAGGGTTGAGAAGCTGAGTTTCTAGACCAGTTGTTCCCAAACAGGGCTGGTCATCAGAATTACCTGGAAAACCCTTTATAAACGCACATGTGTAGCACCCACTGCTTAAATCGTATTTTAATAAGCTTGGAGTGGTGCTTCTGATACTTTATTATTATTTTTTTAGTTCCTAGCTACTTCCAATAATTAGTTTAGCTTGACACTCAATGGTTTTTGTTTGTTTGTGTGTTTTGTTTTTGCTTTTTTTTGTAAAGTGCTGGAACTTCCTTCAACTTACTTTTCATAGAAAGAACCCATTTCCCAACAAACAGTGAGTACAAAATGTGAGATGAAATAGGTACAAATGAAGCAATCGAAAAGCAAAGCACATTCTCACTTTTTAGCTTGGAAGTAATTTGATTGGTGAGAGAACATTCTGGCCAGACTGAATAATACCATCTCTTGAATCGGTAACTATAATTCACAATACATCCATTCACCTCTCACAGTGAGTGTTCTCTGGTCTCAAGGATAGGACACATCTCCACATTCACAGTATGAAACGACTTCTTCCTTTTCTACTTGTCCTAAGAAACCAAATACCCTTTTGAAACAAGTCTTTTCTTTCTAAAGATCATTTGCCTTGATACTATATGGCAAGAATATTTTCTGTGATACATTTTATGTCCCACTCTATAAATAAATTGCGTCCATCTCCACTCCCCATACTGTATGCCTTCACCATGAACAATTCGTAAAACTATAAAAGTTATGGACATCTAATTCAAGAGCTTTCGAAAATCTCTTTCCAGTTATGCAAGATTCACATCTATCGGCTTTCTATTTGCAATGCACTCTTCGATTTTTTTTATAGAAACAGAAATTGTTCTAAATTAATTTCATAATCCAATAATGGTTTACCACTCAAATTTAAAAAACATTGATATTAGTCCAGCCTTTTCATTTTATAGATAAGAAAACTATGACCGAGAGAACTTAAAGAGACTTGGCACAAACCACTTAGCTTACAGATGCCTTGGAATACAATTTGGATCTCTGACTCGGTCTTTTTTTTTTTTTTTTTTTTTTTAGGAGGGCACAGCTCACAGTGGCCCATGGGGGGATCAAACCAGCAACCTTGGTGTTATTAGCACCAGGCTCTAACCAACTGAGCTAACCGACCATCCCTGGATCTCCGAATCTGAATCCTATGCTCTCTCTACTACATTTTCCTGCATTTCTAATGCTGTTTTGGATAGGTTTGAATGGACACTTTCACAGTTTGAGAGGGAAGAAAATATTCATTTCAAAGAATATAGGATAATCTGTTCTTTTTTTTTTCCAGCATGGAATTCAATCTTAATTTAATCTCTCAAATACTTAGTTTTTTTATAACTCGGAGAGAAAAAAGTACAAAATTATAGCTTTATAGTTTTCATATGACCAAATAATATTACTATTATTTTTCTCAGCTACAATCTCAAAAGTGAATTATCTCAACTACATCACCACATTTGCATTATGTTTACCTTCTGATGATCAAAATTTGAATTTTGTAGTTTTTTTTTAACATATAGTATTATAATGAAAGCCTCTGACTCAAATGTTCAGATATTCCTACTTAAAAACAACAGTGAATTTTATTTTAAATACATAGTATTGCTCATCATATGGAAAAATATTGTACCATTGTATAATAAAGAATAAACATAAGTTGCATACATATAACTATCTTGACTAGAAACGAATTATTGGCTAATTAGGTGTATCAGGCTGAGGTGATATAATAAAGTGCTTAACATTCTTAGTGGTTCTCAATTTAGCATCACAATAAAATCACCTAAAGAGGCCTGAAACATATTGATGCCTAGGTCCCACCCCCACCTCAATATGCTTGTTTAATTGGTCCAGTGTGGCCTGGACATTGAGATTTTCAGACATTTCCCAGGTAATTCTTATGTGCAGACATGGAGAGAATGAAGGGTTTAGAGAGATATGACTGAGGCACTTACTATGTAATGATTGTGCCTCTATAACTGCACTAATTTAGTCATAATATGACAAAATTATATGGCTCTTTAAGCAATAATTTATACCTTAGATATGACCTTCCTGTGTATGGCAATGCTTTACATGTGCATATTGCTTGCTTAATTAATAAGCAGTTAGCATATTTTATCTTAGAAATTGGGGACACTTAAGTACATTTCCTTTCTCCCCTTCAGTGCATTATCAGACTGACCTTTAGAAGCATCTGATTTTAAGTCACGGTTTTCTTTTTAAGGGTCAATCTCTATGTAAAATCACATGAATGAGTACTCAACCCCTTCAGATAGTATAAAAAGCTAAAACCTGTGATGTTATCATGCATCTTGCTAAAAACTCAATCACATTTAGCAAACATAGAAACCTCCAGTTAGCTGAATTCGATTGCTTCCTTTAATTTAAAAATGCAGCCAATCTCCACAACTGTCATTATACAAATATGTAACGTATAAGTATTTCTGGAAAAAAACCTCATGCAAGAAAACATTCAATGAGGGCAAATGCTGCAGATCCTTAAAAGCCTATGCTCTTTATTTGCTGGTTAGAATAAAACTTGAAGCTGCGGAAAAGAATATAAAAGCTAAACATCCCACGATGGATACTAAAAACAAGGATATTCTACTCTAGAAAGAAAATCATGGAAGGAAGTCCCAGGGGAAAATAGATAATACATAAAGAAAGATGCAGAACACGAGGTAGCCGTGATCTAGTTAACAAGAAGAGCCGACGCACATTCATCAACAACCTCTCCTTGACAGGCCCATCATTCTTTAACACGTTGACCGGTCTCCGTACACTGCAGGCTGAAAATTTAAATGTCTAAGTTGCTCTTCCTCCTTCTAACAGACAAATGCACAAAGAACTGATTTTTGCTTCCCTGTTGCTGTGCCTTCACAACCAATCAGCTCAGGATTTTAACCAAGTCAAATGCTAACTAAAAGCCTCCTCACAAAAGCCTTTTCTGCTTGTGTTTTCTTTACATGTATTTCGGTTTGAAGACAAAGAGTTTCTTCCCCATTTCCGCCATTTGCCACTGCTTGTCTGATTAAATAAAAAGCAGGCTATGTGAATGCTGAAAGGAGAGAAAATGGAGGGAAAGGAGGATGGGTCAAGAAGGAATGTCCCTGGCTCTGGCAGGCCTTCTGATTCTCTTTCTTGAAACAAATCTTTTATTCTTCTTCTAGTTCAGATTCAAGGAAAACACAGGCTCAGCCCTTCAGCCTTTCCTACTTCAGGTCAGAGTTCTTTTTATACTTGGCATACAACCTAGACATGTCAGGAGCCTGTACAAAATGAAAATGTGTATGCTTCCCAGAAATTCAAGTGTTCGGTGGTTCTTTCATTCTGTGGGCTGCCTTAGCAAATTTCAGGCATCTCTTAGGGCAAAGTGGTTTGAAAGCTTTGAGCTTTTCTTGGCGACTGGGAAGAATAATTTGACTTCACTTGGAATAAGATCGTATTCAGCATAAAAGATCTGCTGTGCTCAAGGTCATAGACCTTGGCTCTGTGGATATTCAGTTATTCAGCAGAATAGCCACACAGAGCCTCTGACACCCTTTGCAGTGCTGCTGCAGGTGGTGTCTGTGGGGACCTCCCTGGCAGCTGCGGAGTGTTTGCATCTGTATGTCCCCTTCTTGGTTTTTAGTGTTCAATTTTATTTTTAAAGTGTATTGATTAAATTCATTGGGGTGACATTGGTTAGTAAAATTATATAGGTTTCAAGTGTATGATTCGATAATACGTCATCTCTATCTCATACTGTGTGCTCACCACCCAGAGTCAGTTCTCCTTCCATCACCATATATTTGATCCCCTTTACCCTCTTCTAACACTGTCCCTCCCCCTTACTCTCTGGTAACCACTAAACTGTTGTCTGTGTCTATGAGTTTTTGTTTCTTGATTTGTCTTGTTCCTTTGTGGCTTTCAGTTTTATATCCCACATATGAATGAAGTCATATGGTTCTTGA
The DNA here is from genome assembly GCF_004115265.2 of Rhinolophus ferrumequinum. Taxonomy (NCBI): domain Eukaryota; kingdom Metazoa; phylum Chordata; class Mammalia; order Chiroptera; family Rhinolophidae; genus Rhinolophus; species Rhinolophus ferrumequinum. The sequence continues at coordinate 35,879,551 of NC_046296.1, read as the reverse complement.
TTTTTGCTGACTTATTTTGCTTAGCAGGATAATCTCAAAATCCATCCACGTGCACGTCTTCTTCCTGATGCTGACTGTTCTGCTCTGACAACCACATTCCTTTATACTTATGTATGTGTATACAATACCAGAGTTTCAAAGAAATATTTCCATGAATCTATATATATATATGCATATATAAATGACTAAATAATTAACATTTCAAGAGAAAATAGATATTATTTAAATTGATGCATTTCAAATCCTTAAGTCTTAAGCATCATTTTAGAAAATGTTGTTTGCAAAATAAGCCATGGAAGCCCTGATGAATTAATTAAATCAATTAAATCAGTAATTAAAGAAACCTATCAAAGACCTACTAAGTGTGAGGCACTATGTTAATTGTTTTAGGAAAACAAAGATAAATAAGACAAAGATCTATTTTATAAGATGTTCACAATGCAAAGAGGACACAAGACATATAAAGAGACATGGAAATAAAAAGGGTGATTATTTCCACAATGTTGAGATACATTTCATAAAGAAGGTAAAACTTAAATAATATCTTGAAGGGTGACAGATTTGAAATTTAGGGGATTTCGGGGAGGTGGAAAGTACTCCAGATGAGGAGATGGAGGTGACTAAAGGTTTTGAGGTGAGAAATCAAACAATTAATGAACTTTAACTAGAAAAGGAATAATGGCAAATGAAGTCCCAGTGTTTGGTTCAGGCTGAATTGTAAAAGGCCTTGATAAAGGGAGGGGACATTCCTGAAAATTTTATCAAGATTATCCCCCTGAGAGTGAATGGTGAATTATTGATTGGCATGAATTTTAGGACAATTGCACCTCATTTTTTGTTATAATAGTTTTGAACAATGCAGCCTGCCCAAAATGAAGATAATAATTTCAATGTAAACATTAGGAGAATTAAGCACTTGGAAAGCACTATTCAGGTTTAGTTCAGAGGGGGAAAGAACAGGTGGACGGTCCATCACCTGATATTTTTATTTTTATCCCCTAGCAAATAGACAAACATTTGTGAGGGGAAAAAAAAAAAAAGCTTCATGTAAAAAGTGTTTACTTTGCATTATCTGCCAAGACAGATATTGTTCTAACTATTTGATGAAGTAAAGCTAAGTTATATTCTAGTTAACTGTGAGATATATTCTAGTAAATTGTATTAAATATGATTAAACAATGTGATAAAAAGCCTTGAGTGTTTTTAAAAACTATCATTTTGAACATATAAGAAATAATAGTGCAAGGCACTCTTTAAAAGAATGCCAACTTTTTCTTATAGAATAAATTTAAATGCAAATGAATACAGACCCTAAGTACATTTTCTTTTGACTATGTTCCTGGTTTTGTGATAAAGAAAATACTCTCTAGAATCACAGGAGACAAATCACCACTCCATTACTTATTAGCTTTGTGATTGGGGGACAAGTTTTACCCACAGGTTAACAAGTTGATGTTTATAACATTATTAGCATAGGATCTGGCCACAAATGTCATCCAACTCTCCTGTACATAACTTTGGTTCATTTGTTTTTTAATCTTATAAAATCAATTCCATCAGAGTTTTACTTCATGGCCAGCTACTTTCACTTCTTGACCAGGAAAATATACTCTAATTCAAAAATTATAAATATGTTTTCTTCTTTTCTAGTATTTCTATAATATTGCAATCCCTTTATTGTTTAATAATGCAAATGGCATGTGAGAGGAACCTAATTTTACTTTTCTTTGCCACATGTATAATCAGTTCTTTCAAGACTATCTATTAAATGTTACATCTTTCCCTCAGTTTTTAAACACCACGTTTATCACGTACTAAACTCCAAATGCACTTGATCAATTTCTAGACTCCATTCTTCACACACCTGTTTGTTTCTGTGCCAGAACCAGACTGTTTTAATTATAGTCATTTCACAGCACCATTGAATATCATGTTGGAATCTTACCCAAATTACTATGTTTTTCAAAAAAAAATAGTCTTTTATGCAAATACATGCTTGCATATTAACTTTAGAATCAATCTGTCATGTCCCCCAACCCCGCTCTTCAAATTGAGAATATGACTTAAATGGCACTAAATCTATGATTTAATTTAAAGTTTGAATCATCCTATCCAGGGGCACATGGTTTATTTTCCTATTACTTGGGTCCTGTTTTATATCCTTCAGTAAAGTTTTATTTTCTTTATGGAAATCTTACACAAGGCCAGTATTTTTAATGTTTGGGTAAGATTTCATATTCCTAAAAAATCTTCATTCAGATAAAAAATCCTAACTATTTAAACACTTACATTCATTTAATATACACCATGACTTGAAGGAAAATCCCATCAATATTTTTGCCTTCCCACTTTCATCTTCTATCTTGATTATGCTAAGTAACTGAATTGATGAGAAAAATATTTGTTCGTTTAGATCTGAAAACAATTGCTTTTTTCACCAGACTTACATATGCATCTTGAGAGTCATCAAGCTATACTATTTTAATATTATATTTATGACAAGAAACAGCTCCTACACATTTCCACAGAAACTATCAAAAGTGAAAAAATAATAAGAAAACACACAATTTAACTAAAAACAAACAAGCAGCCCCCATTTTGCTAATTACCATGTCTTCAGGTCAAAAAGTAAGGACTACACCATTTTGATAGATGGCTATCAATTTTAATCTCACACATTTATGATGGAATAAAATTCTTCTCACTGGAGGACATTCTTTCCTCCTAGTTCTGTCTCTTCATTTAGTCTATCCTCCAGGATGAAGTACAATAATCCTTTACTATTATTCACCAGTAACAACCATGAGGGACATAAAATTAAAAGGCAAATAGCCACCATCCTCCTGCAATTTTACTGCAGAGGTCCAGCACTTAACACACTAATTCAGGAAATTTAAATGCTGCAATTTAAGCCAATTTAAGATGCTGGGGAATATTTAACCATTTGTTCAATATCAATTTCTGTTTTTAAAAGCATAGCTAGATACATTTTTGATGTTGAAAAGAACATGTCAAATACAGGTACATTCCAAACATGACCAAAAGTACACATGCAAGGCCACATTCCAGAAGGCAATATTTTTCTATAAAGTATGGAAAAGGGTCTTTAATTTTCACATTTAAAACAAAATAATACAGGAATGAATTAAAAAAATCACAGAGTGCCTCTTCTGGAATTAACAGCACCTCTATCTCTTTATCAGGCTTTAGTTTTCCTTTCTGTGTGGCATTGATCATTATCTAAGTTATGAAATATTTATTTATTTCATAAATAAACATGAAATATTTATTTATTTATTTTATTTATTTACGTTATTTCCTCATCGCCCAGTAAAGTGTAGCCTCCGTGAGGGCAGGGGAGTTTTGCTGTTGTGGTCGTCATGATGCTCACTCACCACTGCATCCCAGGGACTCGGACTGTGCCAGAACCTAGGAGACACTCAGTAACTCTCTGCTGATTGAATTATTCATAACTACTTCATTTACTAATTGCCCAAGAGCACACAAACTCAAAAGTAACTAAATAAAGTGTCTCAAAACATAAATGGAACTTTCTGTCATTATCTATGACCCCTTAGAACTTGACCATGCATAAAAATAAAAACCCAATTTGATTTTACAACTCAAGAAAAAGTACTGCCCATATATGACTTCCGGAATCATTTTTATTTATGCGACTCCCTGTCGAAGGAGGGAAAATGGATATTTAATCACACATCAAACAAATCATTCAATTACAATTTGTTTCAAGTGACACCAAGGAAGGAAGACTGAGCTGTCCTTGAAGGCAGATACTCAAGTGGCCCTGGGAAGGGCTTCCTTGAAAAGGAATATTTTAATTTCTGCGACCTAACGAAAGAGGAAGATAAACAAGATGGAAATAAGGTTGACATAAAATAAACAGCTTCTAAAAAAGAGTAAGAGTTAAGGCAGGTGGAAAAGGCAAGGAACACTCTAGGTATCTACAGAGATGGCTACAAAGTTCTGAGGCCAGAAAGATATTGGTAAGTTCTAGAACCTATGAGAACTGAGACGTACTAGAAAAGAATCAGGACAAACAAGGTGGAAGGCAGGTATGCTGTTGGCAGACATTCTTCTCACACTGAATTAGCCACCTGGAGTCCTTGGTACCTTCCTGCATCCAGCAGTACTGTCCCAGCCAGATGTTACATCCCTAACAGTGGAAACGAAACACTCTGAAATTGGCTGATTTGTTTAGTGACAGAGTGACTCCTGGCTGGTGGAAAAAGGCATGTTCATATTCAGAAAGTTTGAAGTTCCTTAGATAGCTTTCCAAATTTCATAAACACACTGTGCTATGAGAGATCAAACTGAGGAGAACCAGCTCTTTGGATTCAGATCTGAGATCTTTCAATGGGAAGACAAAAGAGAGCCAAAACTCATCAATCGGTTTCAACACGAGTGATACAAACTAGGCTTAGTCAGCTATGGAAAACACAGTTTTCTTGTGATTCCTCAAATTCTGTAATTGTTCCTACCTCTCCTCTGTACATTTCTCTGACCTGTCCTACTGGCCACATATTTCCAGAATCAGCTCAAGTCCCATCACAAAGATCCTTCTCTAGTACATCCATCTCTCCTCTGACCTCATCCAATATTTTATACCTTTTATTACACATTCCCCCTCTCAATTGTATATGAAAAGAGAGCAGGAAAGAGATAGGAAGGAAGGAAGAATACACATGTGATACAGAGAACTTTTCTAAAAAGAGCATTTCTAATGAGGATGTCAAAGACCAACTCAAGGTCAAGCATTATATTTTGGGGGAGAACATTTTTCAATCTGACCATTCTGTTTTAATATTTTTCTATAGAATATCTATGTAATATGAGGTCCTCTCAAAAAATTACTTGGTAAACAAATCATATCTATCAAACTCATCTCAATTTTAGACATGTTTGCTTAGGTCATTCTTCAGACATTGTCCCAAAGAAGAAAAAAAGTAGAAACATATAGATAGTAGACCAGGGGAAAAATATAAATGGTTTCATTTATTAGCCAATTTTGAATGCCTCATATTTCTTGTTCTAGGTGCTTCAGATACACATAGAAGGTGTAAAATCTTTAATATTATTGAAAACAGTTCAGAAAAATTCCTTGCCCCTCCAGTGGAAAAATAGGCAAATGACATGAATAAACAATGCATGGAATTGAAAAGTAACAATCAATAAATCTATGAAAAAAGCATACAACTTTATAAGCATTCAAATAAATGCATAGGAAACAAAATGGAAATGTCTTTGTGTTTAGCTTACAATAGTCAAACACTGGTAGGGTGTAATTAGACCAGTGCTTTTTATCCTAACTAGTGGAAATACAAAGTGGTACAAACTATGGGGGATATAAATTCACAGTTTTCTTAAAGACTCAAAAATGTTCTACCCTTGTCCTAATAATTTCACTTCCAACTAACACATCTAATGGAAAAAAATCAGAAACATGAAAAAAAATTCTAAAAGTACATTACAGTCTTAAAATTCAGGAAATTTTTAAATAATTAAAGTATTCAATTACCAGGAAATTGTTAAATAATTTATGAACCAACATTAGGATGTACTATTTTGCTATCACTAAAAATCATGTTTCACAATCTAATTACGGGGAAAGAAAAGTATTCCCCAAATAAAGCTAAACAAAATAAATCTTGGACATAGAAATTGCATTATAAATTATATGATTACAATTATATCGTATATGTGCATATATATGACATACACATATACACACATTTCTGGAAGAAAATAAACAAGAATGTTACCATTTATGTTATACAAAAATATGTGTGTTTTTCTTTCTTTCCATCTTTTTGTATCTTCCAAATTTTCTATATGACCATTTTTATAACCAGAAAAGTTCATATTTGAAATGATTAATTTAGACTAATTTTGCCATGTCCATGAATTATTCTAAATAAATAGTTCCCTTTAACAAATCAGGCCAGAGAAATACCAAACCAAACCATATTGGGTTCTACAGAAACTTAAATGACAACAATGACATAATGCAAAACCTCCTACTGAGACCCTTTTGTCTTTCACACACTATTTTTTTTTTTTTTTTAGCAACATTTAACAGTTGGAAGTGCTGAGAAGCTACAGATTAGAACATTAGTAGAAAGTATTTTCCGTCACCCTTTTGTTAGGGAAAATCCTTTAGTAGATCTATTTCTGAGTTATGTTTTTACTCAGATTGACAAATATAAAACATGCATTTGTGAGCATCTTTCTCTACCACACAGAATTCACTTTGGCTATCACAATGATAAAGATCTTTTGTTCTGGGCTTGACCTCCACATGACCTATATTTGGAGGGTGTGAGAGATCACAGGAGAGCAAGTGGCCTAAAAAGATCTTACCTAAGCAACCACTTCTAAAATTGCCCAGGAATATCAGAAAAATAGCCTAGTGATGATTCATAACACTTTATGGTCTGTAATTCAAGTGCACTATCCGTACCTAACCACAGACTTAATGGATCAACAAAGTTCATAAAACTCCAAATGGACTTGGGTTCAGCAAACAACCTGCCCTTATTCCTACTCCGCTGTAATCCATCATGCTGGACTGAACAGCCAAGGACTTGTATCAACAGATGGATCCACTTTCCTCACCTTCATAGTCTACCTTTGCTTTTGGTTGCTGACACCATCTTCTCAGGGGCTGCTCTCTCTTATAAATATATATCCATGTACATTCTCAAAACTCATGGCCTCTGAGTTTTTCATGTCAATTAATCAGAGGGCCTCTCCATTAGATCCCAATACTTCTGTGCTGGGTTAGGTTTTCCCAGCTTTAACCAGCAGTGAATTCAGCGTAAGATTTAACACCCACTCATGACAGTCTGTATTTTTCCCTTATCAACCTACCGGACAGATGGACAGTAGTTAGGATTTATATTCAAAGTTTGGATAGTCTGAATTGTAGACAATTTGAGGGAGTCCCTTTTTTCTTTCTTTTTTTTTTTGAGGGTGCAGCTCACAGTGGCCCATGCGGGGATCCAACCTGAAACCTTGGTGTTATCAGCCACAACACTCTAACCAACTGAGCTAACCAGCCACCCCATAGAGGAGTCCTCTTTTAAGGAAAAGAATAGAGAATTAGATGTGCGCACACACACACACAAACACACACACTCAACACTCATACTACACTCACAAACACAAATAAATCAAAACTAATTTCTAAATAGGCCAGATCTCTTTCTTCTGAGATTTCTTTCAGTGTTTACTAAAGTAAAGCATTAACATAGAAATGTTTCCATATTGGCCTCCTCTCTTTGCAGAGAACACTCTACAATTAAAGGTGCGAATAAGTGCAAATGAGAAGTCTGAGAGAGAATCAAACTTGAAACTTCTGTCTACACAAATGCACTCATTTATTTACCAGATAGATTGATTTTGCTTTTTATTACATGTCAGTCTTTTTTTGCTTCGGGGAGTTAGGGGCCTGATTCTGCCAATGACATTGTCACTTTTGACTAAGTTATTTTAATGTGAAATCTGCAATCATGTCAAATGGGACTAGTGATACGTATTGTATTACTTGATTCCTGGGAAGAGTAAGCACAATCAGAGTAAAATGGATTTATATACCAATGTCTGAAAATTCTTACACTAGAAGATAACTCTTCCAGGGCAAGGGAATTTTATTGACCCCCACTAGCACTCTTCATGGCATGCAATACAGATTTCACTGATTAGGGACTGATAAGTCTGATGAATAGAAATGAACCTTAGATGCCATCACTGATCTTGCTCTGTCCCTAAAATGGAGAAAAATGAGGCAGCTGTGGTCATGTACATTTTCTCTAACAGCTACAAGTGATCTAAATCCAGATTAAAATAAAGTGGACACTGATGGCATTTATATTTGTCCTCCAGCTGTTTCTGTCTCCCAGTTTACCAATTCCAATCAGAGATGCTCTCCTTCCTGAGGAATCTGAAGAACGCCTCAATTGTGCACTGTCCTCTGGGTGTCTGGTTATAATAAAAATGTCTACTGTGATCATAATGTACTGAACTTTATTTAAGCTTTAGTAAGGTAGTTAAAAAAGTGGTTCTAATATAAAAAAAAAGATTCCAAGAGTGAGTCCCCAGCTTTCCTGTCACTGCCTTTAGATATGTGACAAAATATGATTTCAGTCAGAGTAAAACCATGTAGGGTCCCTGACGTCATGTGATAACACAGCACATTGTTTCTGCGGATATGTCAACACAGTTCTCAAAGGATGATTCACTTTCTGGTTCTATGCTCTTTTTCCTGATCATCATAAGATCCTGCTCTGAAATTAAACATAGAATAAAAATACTTCCAAACAATTAATGCGGCAGCCAACACACCGATAGACCTACCGTGTTTCCCCGAAAATAAGACCTAACCAGACCATCAGCTCTAATGCATCTTTTGTAGCAAAAATTAATATAAGACCCGGTCTTATTTTAATATAATATAAGACTGGGTCTTACATAATATAATATAATATAATATAATGTAATGTAATGTAATATAATATAATACAATACCGAGTCTTACATAATATAATATAATATAATATAATATAATATAATATAATATAATATAATATAATATAATATAATACCGGGTCTTACATTAATTTTTGCTCCAAAAAACGCATTAGGGCTGATGGCCTGGCTAGGTATTATTTTTAGGGAAACACAGTATCGGTGGCAGCCAAGTATTTTACCCTTGTCTTTAATGTCAGGTTGCTTTTTTCTTTCAGAGGTCAAGAAAACAAACACTCTGTGAGCTCATTATGTGCATGCCCATACAAGCAGAAAAATAGGCTCCTTTCCAAATGCCAGACAATAAAACCTAGGATTTTTCTTTGTACCTCACTGTAATTTGGGTGATAAAACACTTGTTAATACTAGCTATTAAAACAGACCAACAAACGGAAACCAGTCTCTCAGAGTCTATTTTAAAACCCCCTTGCTGTGTTCTTAATTAACTCCTGATTTATAAACCAAAAATGTCAGTCGAAGTACAGTTATCTTTAGCACCATCTAACTAAAAATTTTAAGATCCTGAATATTTGAAGATTTAAAAAAGGAAAAAACTCATTTTGGCCAGCACTTTGGAATCAATTTTAAGTGGTGAAAAACTACACAGTGAGAATCCATTTTTCTATGATTTCTGGTATCTAGTGAATTAGATTTGGTAAACTTTATTGCTTGGCACTTAGAGTAAATTTTTCAAGCACAGCTTCTTTCAATAACTAGTAAGAAATTAATTGATATCCATAATAATGACACAAAAACATTGTAAAGTACTGAGAATTAGATCATGGTAAAAATACGTAATTTTTTTATTAGGCTTATTTTATTTTTAATTCATTAGAAATGAGTGATCTATGTGTTGTGCATGTATATAGTAATTTTCCTCTGCATAGACTCTCTCTGACCATGTTGAAAAATAAAAGTGGACTCTACCCTTAGGAGCGTTTCTAAAGGAAAACTATAAGGTAAAGAATGTAAACTTGTCACCGGAACTTATTCTCTTCCATTCCTCCCCCTCTCCCAAACCCACCCCTTCTTTTTTTTTCCATCACTCACAATGATAGCATTAGTGCAGCTTGTTACTGGAGCTTTAGAACTATAATACTCAAGGACAATTTTCTGCTCCTAATGAACTCCTATTAAAATAAGCACCACACAATACCCAGAGTTGCACTGAAAAAACACACAACAAACCCTAACTTTCTATTCATAATGAACTCTATTTCAATGAGCAGATTATTGTAAGGTCTTTAGGAGCTTCTTCTTGGACACAGTACAGGTATCTTAGCCTGGAGTAACAGAGGGTTTCCTGCAGACACCTGCAGGCTGGGCTTTGAGCAGAAAGGCTTCCCTGTAACATCAGAGAGGTAGGATCAATGGTTTATTACCTTTCTATTCTATAGTTTGTCCTTTCTCTTCTGTAACTGACACCACTGATCATTCCCACCCTTCACTGAAAGATTACTTTCTTTGCCCTTCAGGTCTCTATATTCATGGCTTTCCCTCATTTGTATCTTAAAAAAACAAACAAAAAGTTTAATAGATTTTTTTGAGGTATAATTTACACATCGTAAATTCACTGTTTTAAGTGTGCAATTCAATGAGTTTGGGTAAATTTACAATGTTGTGCAACTATCCTCACAATGTAATTTTACATTTCCATTGCACCAAAAACAAACCTTGTGCCATTTGCAGTCATTGTTTTTTCCCATTCCCAGGCCAACCCAGCAACCACTAATCTTCCTGTCTCTGTAGATTTGCCTTTTCTGGACAGTTAATATGGAATCATCTGATGTGTGGTCTTTTGTGTCTGACTTCTTTCACTTAGCATAATGTTTCTGAGGCTCATCTGTGTTTTGGCATGTAACATGTGGAACGAAATAGTATTCCCTGAATGGCTATACTAGATTTCACTTAGCCGTCCACCAGTTGATGCACATTTGAGTTGTTTCTACTTTTTCTATTACGAATATTGGTGCTGTGCTATGAACATCTATGGACACATTTTTGTGTGGACATGTTTTCATTTCTCTTGGGTAGGTACTTAGGAGTAGAATTGCTGATTCATGTTAAATCTAGGGTTAACATTTTAAGAAACTGCCAAACAGTTTTCCAAAGTTTTAAATTACTGCCAGCAATGTATAAACATTCCAATTTCTCTTTATCTTCACCAATAAATGGTATTATCTGCCTTTTTTATTACAGCCATCTCAGTGTTTGTATCTCATTGTTTTAATCTGCATTTCCCTGATGGCAAAGGATGCTGATCACCTCTCATTTGTGTCTGACTGTTCTTCTCTCTTTCTTTCTGAAAATTCCTCTTCTTTTTAAAATTCTCTGAATTTTTTTTTTTTTTACATTCCCTTTTTTCTTTATACTCATTTCCTTATCCACATGGATCATGTTGACTCCCTCTCATATCCAAATGCTTGAAACTTATAGCTCATTTTCAATCTATCTCCATGAAATTGCTGAGGTAACATTTTTATTTGGAAAAGAAGCAGGGAAGCTGACTTTTACATTTACATATACAAGTAAATAATATAGAGAAATTCAAGTTTACCTTGATTCAACATATAATTAATCTAAGTAGTAGAATAGTAGAATCGTTTGGATTCTAACTAAACATGTTGACCACATGATCAGACTTTTCTGCTTTCCTACTGTCTTATGGAAAGCACAGGATCAATTGCGTTTGGCTAGAAACACTTTAAATTTACAGCCCAGCTGTCATCACTATCATGTTCACCTGCCTATTTTATTTTTTTCCTTTTGTAACATGATGGCTAAAGCTGAGGCACACAAGTACAACCGCACTATCTCCTCTTCCCTTTGTTTTTTTCATTTTCCTATCTAATTGGTGGCCAATATGAAGACTCCACACAAAGGTTCAAATGAGTTTAAACAAAAATCAGTATCCATTTCACACTGCAACCAAGTGAATATGGGGAAACAGGACAAAACAAGGCAAAGATTAAAAAAGGTCAAATTAATTTAAGTTCTTTGCAACCTGAGCAAATCATGTCAGACCTAAATGTAAAGAATAAATAAATAAATAAAAATAAAAAACTGGAAAACTTGGATTGTTCAACACGCAGTAGTTTGGTCAATTTAAGAAAAGTAATAAACTGATTATAACAAAATGATCAGACTGATCAATTTATCCATATTTTTCTTCTGGAAAGTAGCAAGCATTGGAAAATGATATAGTTCTCTATTCCCTCTTACTTTTCCTTCTCTTTTCCCTTTTAGAAAAACAAACAAACAAACAATAACCAAAACTTTTTTCAGGCATTAGTAAAGACTTAAGAAGGACTTTATTTGATGCATTTTTATTTACCCTTCAAACAACTCCTTCCATGTTCCAAGGTCATTGCTTGTGGAACGCAGATTTATGCTAGCCTACAATTTAGGGATGAAAGTATACGCTTTTATATCAGGATATGCTTAGAGAAAGTCTGATAAATGAAATCTGAGCCAGTATAGCCTGACAAAGTTGCAGTGCTCATTTGGAGGTAAAATGACATTTAAATTGAACCAAAAAACATTTGCTAATTGTGAAAAACTTCGATGGTATGACTTAGTTTAAGAGCTGCAACTTGGCATCTCGTTGCGAAGAAAATATTTGTGAATGGGGACTACTCGTTCTTGTTTGTTTGGTTTTTGTTTTTATTTTTATTTTAGGAGTGCAGGGGGAAAAAGGAGATAGAGGAGAACTAGAACTTTGGGACTCTGAAAGGTAGGACATCCTCACCCACAACATAAAGATAGCTGGTGTATATAAACAATATAACTTCGTAGTGTAAATTAACACTTTTTTGATATTACATGCTTATACAGGAAAAATACTCAAGAGAAGGAGCTAAGGAAGAAGGAAGAAGAAAAGGAATTTTTAGACCAGTGGTTACCTAAGGGTAAATTGACATATAAAGGTAGTGAAATTAAACTCAAACCACTTTTCAATCTAATTACTGATACAAAGAAATAGGGAGATATTGACCTCTAGGCTTTAGAAAGCTTGGGTAAAATCATTACAAATCTGTTACCTTTACCATGAAAATAAATCCACAACTGAACGCCTTCTCATTTCTACAGCAGAGGGAATATAGTCAATAGTATTGTAATAATTATGTAGGACGCCAGATGGGTACTATCTTCATCATGGTGACCACCTCATAAGGGATATAAATGCCTAATCACTATGTTATATACCTGAAACTGATATAATATGGTATGTCAACTACAATTCAAAAATAAAGTAATAAAAAAGAGTAAGTAACACCTATATTCTAAGCAGCAGTTCAATCTATACTAAAATAGTTGCAGCTAAAAGTCATGAAAATGATCTGATAAGAGTCACAGGAAAGGACAAGATAAGTAATTATTTATAGAAACAGGAGTTTATGGAGTTTTGGAAGTATCAAATTTGCCCAGTGTATATGGGTTTGCTCCATTTAAACATCTGAACTGAGGTGTATAAGTGGAAAATGAAATTATCATCTAAGTAAATACTTATTTTATATAGAAAAGCAAGGTTAAATAAGGATGGTTAAACAAATATATTCAGTAGCCTACCCTGCTTCTCTTGGCTGTTCATAACTGACATGACAGGAGCTTTGTCTATGCTATGCTAATCATCACGATTAATTACTTGTACAACCTACCCCACAGTCCCTGTGTCCCCAGCATTCCACCCAAGCTCAAGAGCTACTCCAGCAAAGCAGCAGCCTACAAAAACAAATAAACAAACCAAAAACAACAACCAAATAAAGAACCACAACCTCTTAGCAAAAACATCTCACTCACACTTGAGATAAAATATCTTCTGATAAGAGATGCCAACACTGAAATAGAAATGAATTCATTGGTTTAAAAACATAAGGGTATCCTAGAGCATTTGTTCTTTTTTTTTTATGCTTTGGAAAATAAAGAAATTAAATGGAAGAGAAATTGCCAATAACCAGGCAGAAATAAACACTATTAATATTTTATGTTAGTTTTGTATCTTGCTTTATCCACTGAACATGACTAGGCATTTTCCTAACTCATTAAAAACTCTTCATAAATACAAAAAAACAACAAAGTCTTCTCATCTCTTACAGAAGAAGAGCCAAATTCCTTAAAATGGTTTATAACTCTACTCAATGGGACCCCGACCTTGATGGGAGCTCCTCTTCCATACCACCCCAGACCCCCCACTGTGCTGCAGCCACTACCACCAGCCCACTATTTCTTTACCAAGCCAGACAATTCCTTAGATCACCACCTTTCACTGACTCTTCTTTCTGGTATATTCTTCTCCCAGATATCTGCATGGCTTGCTCCCTCACCTCCTTCAAACCTTTCTTCCAATATCACTCACACTTTGCTTTCCTCTTGTCCTGCTTTAGTTTTCTCTATAGAACTTCCATACTTTCCAATAGAGTATAATCCATAATTACTTATGCTTAATATCTGTTGTCTATCTGCCAACAGTGGAATGCATCTGACACAGGGATCTTTGCTTTCTGTCTGTTCAGTAGCCTCCCCAGGGCCTAGACTGATGACACATTAATGATGGCTTCTAAGTGACTGTCGTTTCTTGTGATAGAAGGGCAGACATGGAATTGTAAGGCCCTTTCCTTCACCTAGACAAGTGGAGTGTCTCTGCTTCCTCTTGACTAGGGCTCAGTCTGGACTGGAGGGGGCACATGGGATAAAGACTTCTGCATTCTGCCCTCAGAAAGAAAAGAAGGAAAAAAAAAGAAGAAAGAAAAGAAAATGAACGCTTTTTAACTCTTTTATGCTTGTAATTCTCATCTTTCTTTAAATCACAAGGATAATCTGTTGACCCTTACAACAGCTCTAAGCTATTATTATCCCCAATTGAGACAGAAAGAAAGAGGCTGTAGGGTTTATTGAGGCCCTAAGTGGCAGAACCAGGACGAGTAAACTATGTTATTAGATTTCCTCCTCTATGCAGCCGCAATGAACTACTTCCACATCTCAGAAGATGGTAAATTAGCAAGTAGATAGGAGTCTGCTTTTTCACCCTCAAGAGAGGCTTTTAGCCTGTGTAATTAGCTTCTGAATGAAGAGACAATAATGATTATTTTATTGATATGCTTTCAGCAAGTCTTAGCCTTTCTTTCATTTCTGTTGTTTGTTGCCTTTGTTTTGGTTCAATGTGCAGGTGCTAAGCCTTAATCTTCAGTTTACTTAATTATCCTATTATATAAACTCTATATTTGTATGGCCCATTCCAGGGTTCAGAAAGCTCCCACTCCTTATCCATTTGATTCAACCTCAAAACAACCCTCGGTGTTGAGGTAAGAACAGGTGGGTGCATCTTCACTTCAGAAGAAACCCACCCAAAGTATCATACCTGGTAAGCCACAGAACCAGGACACAAACACAGATATGTTAAATACAAACGCAGAGTTCTCAATTTACTGGAAACACATTCACTGTGTTTGTTTTTGTTAATTTTTATTTTTTGGGGGGAGGGGGCACAATCATACTGGGAAGAATTTATCTAAATTATTTGTTACTACAAATGTCTTCTAAAATACCAACGTTATGTACGTACACCACTTCTATTTTCTGGCAATTATTTTGCCAGCATTATTCACAAAATATCGACTCTTTAGAAGGTCCTTCCGACTTCTTTCCCTGCGGTCTCTGCAGCTTCTTCAGTTTCCTGTTTTGGAGTCTGCTGCTGCTGCCTCTCTGTCATCCTCAGGACCTCCGTGGAATTGTGCCAGCCTCCAGGTCCAGAGTTAACATCCCTCTCTTTGCTTACACTAGTAAAAGTGCTTCCTTCTATCCCACAGGTA
Source organism: Rhinolophus ferrumequinum (assembly GCF_004115265.2). Classification (NCBI taxonomy): domain Eukaryota; kingdom Metazoa; phylum Chordata; class Mammalia; order Chiroptera; family Rhinolophidae; genus Rhinolophus; species Rhinolophus ferrumequinum. The sequence goes on along the minus strand of NC_046296.1, from coordinate 35,864,198 downwards.
TCCATATGCCGCCCAATTCCTCCTTTTCCAAATGCTGTGTTTCCTGAGAGCAATCCCATCCTCTCCAGACAGAACACACCACAGCATGGCACTTATAACCGTGGCTTTTATACTGCGGGCAAGCAACAGCTTTTTGAAGATTGAACCATAAACTCAAAAGATTGCTCCGGGTGGATTATTAGAAAGGTGGTGGCAGGAGGCCTTGCTGGTCTCTCCTCACCACTCACCTGGAGCACTCGTGACCCCGTCTGTGTCCATCATTTTGCTCACCATTTATGTGTCTCACACAGGATCGCAAGAGCTCTGGCTGTCTCAGTCCATCAAGAAGGGCAAATGCTAAATGCATCAATAACACATTGCTTCAAAGTTCCACTGCACTGTAAATAGATATATAAGCAATTGTTCTTTTGCCAATGCGCACTTTTTGATTTAGTAGCCTATGTTTCATTGTACTAGACACTTTTTACAACATTTATCCATTACATGGGGTTTCATTATGTTTCAGGTGTACAGTTTCATTCATAGAAAGTATGTTGACTTGATAGGCTTATTACCTGACCCATTTTATTTGGATGCACTGGATAATAAATGTCCTTCATGAGACAAACAAAGTTTCATGTGTTTTTAGGACTTAAATTTTTAATTTTCCCTTCTATAACTTGTATTTTTAATCAGAAAATACACATAACAAAATTTACTATCTTATCCATTTTTAACTGTACAGTTCAGAAGTGTTAAGTACATTTACATTGTCGTGAAACCAATTTCCAGAACTCTTTCATCCTGCAAAACTGAAACTGCACACCCATTAAACAATTCTCCTTTCCTCTTCATCCCAGTCTGTCAATCACCATTGTACTTTCTATAAAGTTACCTACTCTGGGTACCTCATATAAATGGACTCATACAGTATTTTTCTTTCTCTCTCTCTCTCTCTCTCTCTCTCTCTCTCTCTCTCTCTCTCTCTTCCTTCCTTCCTTTCTTTCTTTCTTTCTTCCTTTTTTTTGCTACTGTAGGTAATTTTTTTTATTAGTTTCAGGTATACACAGCAACATAATAATTAGACATTTACAACCCTCACAAAGTGATAACCCCTCTCCCCCAAGCTACTACTCCTCTGACATCTTATATAGCTGTTAAAAGTAAGGTACTTTTTATCCAAGAGGTTTAAAAATCACCTTTTTGGGAGTATGTAACACACTCATAGAGAGTCTAGGGGTAAGCCTGATAAATGGAATATATCCTATTTTTGTGACCTGACTTATTAAAGATTTTGTAATTTTAAAAAAGACATAAAACTTTTCAAATTAAAAAGCAAAGAGCACTTTATAAATGCCAAATTTATTTTGGGATATATACTGTATATTATGAATTATATACTCATTTATAGTTTTCTGAAGAAAAATTAGTGGCTTATTCTTCAATCAATATGAATTATGACTTTCACCTTTTTTTGTATTGTTTCATTTTTCTGAACCTACAAGTTTTAAAAATCTTCAGGGGGTTGGGGGTGGGAGATGAGGGTAAGGGGGATCAAATATATGGTGATGGAAGAAGAACTGACTCTGGGTGATGAACACACAATGGGATTTATAGATGATGTGATACAGAATTGTACACCTGAAATCTGTGTAATTTCACTAACAATTGTCACCCCAATAAATTTAAAAAAAAAATTCTTCAACCGGACTTCTCTCTCTGAAAGTTAATCAATGCATTGATTACCATTTTATGATAAATTACAAGCATCATTTATACTTGATTTGGCTCTGATTTCACTCTAAATTAAGTTTCTATTTTAATAAATTGGTGGTTTTGCAGATGCAATGGAAATTATGAAGTATACTTTTACTTTATGTTAAAGAATAGAATTATTAAAATTGCTCCACCATGACTAGACTTTTTGTCTGTTTTGTTCAGTGATTTATCCCGGCACCTGGAACAGTCCCTGGTAGACAGGGATGATCAACAAATATATCAACTGAATGAATACCCCCTAACCACTGCCCTTGAGAATTTGGCCTCCTGCCCAATGCTCTTCACCCACCAGGAGAGGTGGAAGGTTAGGAGATGCTCTTCCTCTGCCTCGAATTAAGCTAAGCAATTTGCATACATCCTCTCTGTGACTATCACAAACTCCCTTTGTTGTAGGTGCTATGGTCCCTATTTCACAGATGAGGAAAGAGAGGTAGTAAGAAGTATTCATTCAAGATAACAAAGCTAATAAATTGCAGTTAGGATGGATCCAAGCCTCAACATCATCTGTCTGCAAAACCTGGCCTCTTAACAACTTCCCATGTGGCCTACCCTCACCTAAAAGTGTTATATCTAGAAGAAAAGTCAAATACTTCTCCATCTCTGCATTGCATAAGAATATTGAGACTGATTAAAGTAAAATGACTTGCTTATATCTTTGCAAGTCAGTGCCACAACTAAGTCATAACCTAGTACCATCAACCTGCTTGAGTTTTTAAGAGGTGGGGTTCTCCCGCCTTGAACATCAAAACCCATCTGGGAAGGAAAAGAGACCTCATACAAGGGTAACGTGTAACCTGAAGTTAGAGTAGGTGAGAGGCTTAGCAACATCAGCAGACCTCTGGTTTATATCAATGTGAATATCTAGTGTTTGGGCTCCCCAGGAAACAGGCCATGACCATGTATCTTACTGGCAGCTTCTGACTTGTATTGAGGGTCCCCCAAGATTCTGGTGCACGACCTCCCAGAACCTCCAGGAGTCAATTCATCAAAACATCCAACAAAAACATATGGTGTCTCAACTATGTGCTAGGCACTAGTGTGAGGGTTGGATATATAAAGACATAAGATGAATACGCTCTGGTGATCTAATGGACAGCATGAAAATTATAGTTAACAGTATCATGTTGTATACTTGAAATTTGCTAAAAGGATAGATCTTAAGTATTCTCACCACACACACACATAAAAAGGGTCACTATGTGAGATGATGCATGTGTAAATTAATTTGACCGTGGTAATCATTTCACAATGTATACGAATATCAAATCATCACATTGTATACTTTAAATATACACAATTTCATTTGTCAATTATGCCTCAATAAAGCTGGTGGGGGAAAAAGGAAACAAAGTGTCTGACCTCAAAAGTTCAAAATCATTGTGTGTGTGTGTGTCTGTGTGTGCATGTGTGCAGTTTTGTTTAAAATTAACATTGCAAGGTACTTTATGTAGTACGAAATCATTATCAGTGTGACTATCAAGTGATTAGCGATCATTCTTGCCAATATCTATGCTATTACTTTTACTAACCACAATACACAGATAAAGAAAATGAGTGCTAGAGATGTCGAGTGACTGGCTTAGGTTTCCACAGCAAGTAGTGACAAATACAGAATTGGAAGCATCTCAGGTGTCTTTGATAACAAAGACAAGGTTCCAGCCCATCGGGGAAGAATAGGTTCAGAAAAAGGTGCACAGAAGAACGGACAATATGTCTTCAACCCTATTTTGGATTTGTGTTTTTGTCCAGATTGCTTCCTCATCCCAGCCTGCTTAACATGGACTGCCTGAGTCTAAAAGCAAATTAGGTTCATGCGTTTCTCTTTCTTTTTTCAGAAACTGGTTTCATTCCATTTAGCAAATGTAAATAGGGCTTTGCTCTATCACTTTGCTCAACTATAGCTTCTTCTTAACAGCTTTCACTTTCCCTGGCTTATACCTTAAAGATCCCCAGTAATTACCCATAAGCTGTTTAGACACATAGCCCTAGAGGCTGGTATGGTCTTCTATTTGCTACATTAGGAAAATTCTATGGTAAAGTGACATGATTGACAGCACTAGAATGACTTCATAACATGATGAGATTCTATAGAGCAGGGGTGTCCCTTCCTTCTGAAATAATTTTACTTTTTCATGGCATTTAAGACTAGAAACAGCATCATCCCATCTGCTGATGCATCATCTGAAGACTACCCCAGATACTTTATATAAATTAAAAACAGAAATGTGTGTCATGCAGTCACTGTAGTAGCTGCCTCTCCCCAGCCAGGCTTGTTATTATTATGTATTCATGAAATGTTTCCTGAAGTCTCCTTAGCGTTGCAGAGACTAGGAGAGGAATTGTTTGGTCTGTCCATCACTGCAATTCCTCCTAATTGTTATTTGTATTATTCCTTAAGGCTTTCACTCCCTACAGGTTCTGTGACAGTACTGATATTATAATGTGCACAGCATACATTTTTCAAGAGTCTGAGGGTGCCATGTATAAAGGCTATTTCAATTCCTCCCAATGCTACAAACTAAACAGAACATCCTTACCGCAGCTTGCATAAGTTAGGAAAGCATATCATTTGCAAGGAAAAGCTGTTGGTTCTATTTTGCCTTCAGAATTTTGAACATTACACCTGCCCTGCTATATTCAGGGTTAGATCTCTGCATAGGCGGAGTTAGTAGCCACCCACACAGGGTGTTCCGAGGCATAAAGAAACAATCCTCTCGTTACATGCATATCCCCCTTAGGTACCCAATGCTCCACTTTCCTGTATTCAAATTCCAGCCACAAGAAATATGAATGGTAAAACTTTCAAGAGAGTGAGGGGACTGTCCATAGCTATTTCCTACAAAATAAGCCTATTACTTCTCCAATTACTGGATTACAAGGCCTTAGGGTATTAAAGAGCAAATTTTGATCCTTTGGTTTTTTAAGCAATGAAAATATTGATCAAAAAATTTCTGTGTAGGAGAGTAAGGTCCAACCTAATTTCAGCTGATGGGGGCAAGATGAGGACAGTGGCACAAAAGGTTTAGATCCAAGACTTCCCAACTTTAGAGAGGACACAACTCTTCTAAAAATTGCAAAATCACCGATTCTTGGATCTCATCCCCAAACGTTCTCACTCCATAGACTACAAGTGGCATCTGGGAAGCCTCATTTTGAACAATCGCCGAGGTAATTCTGATAGATCATTCTGGTCCATGAACCACTCCTTGGGAAATGACACTTAGCGATAATAAACCAAGGTACAGCTGATGGAGGTCAGAATAAGACAGGTCTAAGACACATTTAACCATTTCACAGTGTGTCCCAGGGCTAGTCTTGCTAACATGCTCTTTTGACTTACACTGTTTGCTTGTATTCTTGTTCACTGAAACGCCATCCGTACACCATATTTTTCCTGTCTTGGAAAAAACATCTTTTTTCTAGATAACCACTTGACCCTTCTCAACATTGTCCTTCTCAACAATGTTCACCTTTCTCGGTCTTTCAGTTTCCTGGGTTTTCAGAGTATTTCTGGTTTTTTCAGGTAAATGAATCTTTGGGCTCTCCTTTCTGCTTAGAAGTTGGCTTTTTGTTCAATTGTTAGCTCAGTTCTGTCTACTGATTTTAGCGCACTGACCTCTCCATGATACTTGGTAACAATGGCCTATTCCAACCCAGATGGTATGGGGTCTTTACATTGTAGGGTGACAGAATTTAACATAAACAGTCAAGTCTAGATAAATAAAAATGAGAGAAAACTAAAAAAACACTTCTGTTTGAGAACATTTGGCTTAAAATGAAATTTCTAATTATGTTTTGCTTAGGGTAATTTCACAATTATTTGCATTCATTTAGGACATATAACAATTGGTGCAAGATAGGTGAGCCAAACTCATTCTGGGCTCCAGAAGAAAGTAAATCTGGAATATTCAAATGCACATGCATAATTCACATATGTATAATCTAGAATTCACAATCTATATCTATAACAATATACACTCTATCGATTACTTCATTGCTGTACGGGAGTTTTTTGTATCTTAAAACTTAATTCTGAGTTTAAAGATTTAAGAATATTTGTATTATTTTCACTTTGTTTTTAATTTTTGTTGGTTGGGAATATCTAGGGCCTGTCTCTCCCAATTGCAGAAATCCTACTTCTTGAATCTATGAATCTGAAAATCTCAATGGTACTGATCTCCAGGAAAACCACCATTTAAATGCTTAAAAAGTATTTAGTTCATTAATTTTTCATTAATTCACTCTAATAAATTAGTATTTAAGGATCTCCCAGTATGGGTCAGACACTGTGCTTAGAGGCTGGAGATACAATGGTGAACAAACAAATCTATCTTGGAACTGACAAACTATTATGGCACAGAGGTGACAAACACATAGTTTCACAAAGCAACTATTTCAATCATTTTTAAATGCTACAGCAATCTTGAAACTCCATGAAAATACCCTTTGCGTTTTATATTTTCCAATCAGAATACATGTCTCTTTTCCCCTCTCTTCAAAAAGGAAATCATTATAATACAAACTCAAGAATGGCATGCTTCCCTCTTCCCAAATCCCCAGCTCAGAATTGAACACTTGACAATTTAAAGATTAAGAGATTCTATAACAAGGTGTGCGTAGAGGGGATAGACAGGGAGACGCTGCACTTTTCCCCCCTCTGTATTGGTAGTAAATCTATCCTTCTCCACTTCTGGCCCAGAATGACCATGTGGAACCAGAGGTAAAGCACTTGATTGTTTTTGAAGGTTCAACAGGAAATTGTCTGTAGTTAATTTTGTCTCATGCAATGTCCTTCACTGTCTGGGCATAGAGAAGCTAGCCATCTCATCTCAACCAGAAACTGTCTTGAGTTTAGAAATCAAATCATATACTTTGATATTCACTCTAAAGCTGAGAAAAAGCGTTAGTTTCACATAATAGGAAATGGGACTGATATTTTTTTAAAAAATAAGAAGCTGTAGGATATATTTTAATCTTGTTTTGCAATAAACAGAGCCTAATGCTATCACCTTTTGTGCATAACAATAATTCTTAATAAAAAGCAAAGGGATGTTTATCTTTCAAATAGAAGCTTTTATGTAATTTTTGGTTCTTTCACACGTAAACTTTTTGAAGGGAAAAAGTAAATCATGCTAACCTTTACAACATAAAAAAAAATATTGTGATAAAATGAAAGTATAATTAACTTTGTTCTTTTAACAAAACATGGTTCCTTTGATAGATCCCAGCTTACTAGTCTCCACAGGACACTTTCGTTCTCAGTATGCACAGATGAATAGAGATTAAACATTTTTGGTGACCTACAGAAAGGTCAGGCTTTAATTACTACGCTAATTTCATGCAATAGATTCTATAGATTTACTATGTTCTTACTAATTAATAAATAGACTTTAAAACATTATCTAGGATATAAGAAGGGAACCCTTTCATATATTAAGATACTTTGTTTTAATAGATGTAAAGGCCAGTAGAAAGGATTTTCATTTTGCTGTTGATTCTGAATCTTCTACTTGATAAATCCCAGTTGGAATTAACTTATTAGTGCAGCTACATCTCAACAGTCTATATTTCATTACTGAAGGGACCATTTTTATGAAGTATCCCAACTAGTTAAGTACTCTGTCAAATAACTAATCTATTGGCAATCTCCTCAACTGATCAAATAGGCTAGAACAAATTAATCAAGCAAAATGCCTACAACTTAAAATGAGAAACGTTGATTTTGTACTCTCTTCAATTAATTCTGCAAAGGATCTTGAGCTCCATATTGGTAAAGTCACAATCTCTAACAACTCGATATATAAGAAAGGGGTTGATTTTGCTGTATTTTGGGAGGTCTGTACAATCAAAGTGGAGCTCCTTTCTAATAACACTGAAGAACTGAATCAACTCATAATCTATATTTGGCCGATTCATATAACTTAAAATCAGGGCCACGCAGTATACCCTAGTAGTTACAAAAAGGCAGAGATCTGGGTTCTATCTGTAGCTCTTCCAGTAATTAACTGCACACGCCCTCTTTTTAAAAACAGCTTTTTGAGATCCAGTTGCCATTCAATAAATCGCACCTATTTAAAATGCATCATTTCATACATTTCTGTACATGCACATACTCCTGAAACTATCACTACAGTCAAGATAGTGAACATATTCATCACCTGCAAGTTTTCTCGTGACTCTTTGTAACCCCTTCTACCCGTCCTCCTGGCACCAGGCAACCACTCCTCTGTTTCCCATCACTATACATTAGTTCACATCGTCTAGAATCTAAGGTAATTGGGACATATGGTATGTAGAATTTTTTTGTCTGGCTGCTATCCCTGTGATGGTTAATTTTATGTGTCAAATAAGGGATGCCCCCGTAGCTGGTAAAATATTATTTCTGGGTCTGTCTAAGGATTTTCTTCTTTTCCAGAAGAGATTAGCATTTGAATCAGTAGACAGCCTAAAGAAGATTCACCCTCAACAACGTGGGTGGGCAGCATCCTTTGAGGGCTCCAACAGAACAAAAAAGCAGAAGAAGAGTGAATTCTCTCTCTTTCTCTCTCTCTCTCTCTCTCTCTCTCTCTCTCTCTCTTTCTCTTTCTCCCCGCTCTTCTTGAGCTGGGAGGACTTCCATCTTCTGCCCTCAGACATTAGAGTTCCTGGTTCTCAGGTCTTCAGACTTACACTGAATTATCACTAGCTTTCACTGTTCTCCAACTTGAAGATGGCAGATAGTGGCATATATTACCATTCTTAATTCTGTGAGCAAATGCCCATAATAAACCTTATTTTATATCTATCTGTCTGTCTGTCTATCTTCCTACCTACCTCTGTTATTGGTTATTTTTCTCTGGTGGACCCTGACTAATACAGTTATTTGGTATAATTATTTTGAGATTCATCCATGTTATGTGTAACAAAAGTTAATTCCTTTTTTATTGCTCAGTAGTATGCTATTGTATGGATATATTGTAATTTATCTATAGATTTGTTGATGGACATTTTGGCTGTTTCTAGTTTTGTCTCTTACAATTAAAGTGGCTATGAACATTTGAATGCAGTCATTATAGTAAAGTAAGCTTTCATTTCTCGTGAGCAAATACTGGGAAATAGAATGGCTGGATTATATAGTAGGTATATGTTTAACTTTTTAAGAATCTGCTGGACTATTTTCCAAAGTGGTTGTACCATTTTAGAGTCCCACTGGCAGTGTGTGAGAGTTCCAGTTCTTCTATGCCCTCTCCAACATTTGGTATGAGCATGATAACACATGCTTTATCTGCCACATGGGAATAAATGGTTGCACTCAAGTTGTTAGGAGGCTGATACTTGTTAGGAGACTACTGTAATTCTGTTTTGTGTGTTAAAAACTGATATATATATTTTTTATTATGTCTGAAGAAATATTATTTTATAATCAGGGAAATATCTGCCTTGAGCCAATTAAAGATTAATTTATTTGGAAAGACGAAAAGGTGAAACACATCATTAATTTCCTAAACATTTCACACACACACACACACACACACACACACACACACACACCTAAAATTAAAGAGCATAACTGATGAAAATAAGAAGTAGGACATCACATATAAAAAGAAAAAAAAAGCTCTGTCATTTAGAATCAATTATGCAACTAAAAGTACAGTCAGAACCATTGTAAGTATCAATGGTAATAGTTTTTGCAATATTTTAGAACTACTGACCCAGCATCGTAAGTCAAACAAGGTAAACAGTATCCAAGTTCCAGAGAATAAGACAATTATCTATTTTTTTTTTTTTTTTTTTTTTTTTTTTTAGTGAAGACCATTTAACAAACTTATAGATTCTAGATTTAGAGAACATGTGGGTGGCACGATGAGGGTACATAAAAGAGAAAGCTAGCTAGTGTGAAATGTCTTCACTTTGCTTTTAAATAGCTATAGCTAAGGAAAAACTAGTTTTTGTTTGTTGTACTTTAATGTGATTTTTTTTTACACAATATTCCTTCAGTCTTCAAAAGCAATTGGGACGTTTTAATCATTTATGAACTGTGCTTTCACTCTAAAGACAAGTGTTTGTGTGTGTGTGTGTGTGTGTGTGTGTGTGTGTGTGTGTGTGTGTGTGAAATATAGAGACATCGAGGAAGAATTAAGACAAGTTCTTTCTTTTTTGGAAATTTAAATCTGTCAAGTAAATGGCACTTTTGTTTTTCTGATGATGCATCTTAATTTCATGTTATCAGCATGGTTTCCTATTCATTAGGGACAATTTCATAATTGCTATCTTCAGAGAAGTAAAATAATAGAGGACTTCTATCAAAGTTTAGTAAAGTATTGCAGATAGCACTGGGGGAATGAAGGGCCTCGTATTATTAGGAGGACATAATACTGGTTCCACATAGAATAAGACATAGAATGAGAAAGATATTTTAGTTTCTTTCAATATTTCCATGAAATAACTAGCTTTCTACAAGTACTGCTACATTTGTAGGTCTGGTGGCTATCTTGCTAATTTGTAAGAGCCAGGATAGACAGTCATATAAATGGGGAAACCAGAAGAAGTTCACTGAGGTACCATTACATCTAATCTGAGCTCTGAATTTTCCCTTCATATCCATCCTGCAATGCTCAGCTCAAATATTAACTTCCCTGAGAAACTTTTCTTGTTATCTCTGGTTATAAATGACATTTTCTTTCTTTAAAATACTGTATCCCTTCTTATTCTTACCACTCATATGTCTCTAGTGTCATCCCTAGTTGGCCTTATATTTCTAGCTATTATTACAACCCCGTATATCATATCTATTTCACTACGATAAAAGTTCACAGTTATGGAAACATACTCTAAAGTTGGTTGTGCCCCATCCACAAAGTTTACTATCGGTTTTATCATTATTTACATAATAATTTTCAGAAAAAAATATATTTTTCAAAACCTTTATGTTTGATACCATCTCTAACAAAATGTCATGAAACCAGTGAGAATTCTATACAATATTCATTCAATGACAGTTTATCCTTAAGTGATAAGGTGACCTTTTAGAAAAAATGGGAACTGTGAAAAATTTTGAATGGCATTTTAGTCCTGGTAGCCAAGAGTGTCTAACATCTCGATTTTCCTCTTCTCTTTCAACTGAGGGCTCTGTTTATTGTTATCCAGGGCCATACTTGATTTGTCAATTCAGTGTCTTGTTGGTGTTTTCATAGAGCATCTACTACACTCTATGTGTGCCAATAAAATAGAGACACAGTGTGGTTATCTCAAGCAATCCCTGCTGAATCCGTGTTCTGCTGTTGCATTTTAAGTGAATGGCTCAAAGAGTTGAAAAACAGAATCGATACGTGGACAGGTTTGTTTGCTTGTTTCCAATCTCCATATTTATCAGTCCACTGCTGCAGGATATCCTCAAGTCAAATACTGGTATCTCCAGAAATTAAGAAAAAAGGAGTAATTCCATAGTATGCACCAGGGAGGAAGAAATATACTGGTATAGGATTTGAGAAGAAATACCGCTCTGTACTCACCTTGTGCAATTGATTACTTAGTGCATTGAGCTAGGTTGTAATGAAAACTGTCCAGTTTTCAACTCCTCTATCCTAGAATAGCTGCATAAACCAGGGGCAAGGAGCTTCCTATTAAGTTCAGTGTGTCATTCAAAAATCATCATTTTCTTGGGCACCATGACGTGAAAAGGGCTGGAAAGCACAGAGAGTCTTGAGAGCATAGGGATTTATCATCTTCCTGGTTATAAAACATGTCTATCATTGGCTTCATGGTTTAGAATTATATTATCATGGAATAGGGGTTTCAGGAGAAAATTTCCTAATGGAGAGCATTCTTTCGGGGCAAGAGTAAGGAAAGAGGAGGTAAATGGAAGAAAGGTCAGGGAAAAAATATTCAGGTTTGGGGAATGACTCAGATACTGATGTTCTCTTACCTAAATTAAAATGAAATCAGTTTCGTACAGGTCCCCATAGTTGTTGCTGGACAAAGATAGAAAAAGACCGGGTGGTTCCCACATGGGGCTTGCTGGCATTCTAGTTGGGAGGCCAGAAGGATACGGTCCAAGACGAGATGCATTGCTCCATACAGGAAGTGTGAGCTGAGTTTCTCAGTGTGGAAATAGAGATGGATGAGGGCTGTTCTGCTCAGGGGAAGCAGGACCGCCTGATGATTGATCTTACAGGATGCACAGGAAACGGGAGATCGGAATCGAGGCAGGGGATATGGGAAAGCGGAAGCGGTGGCCATCAGGAAACAGTGTGTGAACTAGCTGGTCTGGAAAAAGGGCTCACCCAGAGAAAGGCCAAAAAATAGGTTTGGGAAAACAAAGCTCCTAAAAGACAAGGCTCCGTCTTATGCCCTTTGTATTCCAGGGATAGTCACACGATCCCTGGAAAATGGCAGAGCTCAGATGTTTATTAAATGAGGGAGCAATAAGATTTGAATTTTTTTGTTGTTGTTGCAAGATTATGGAGGTTGACCTTTATCTTGTGTAAGGCTGTGGAAAATTCCTGAAAGAGTTCAGATAATTTCGTTTTTTCTCTGAAATAATCACCATAATTGAAATAAATAGCAATATCAAAAATACAAGCAAAATAAATTATCTTTCCTGTATGGTACTTTAAACCCTACAAAATGCTTCCGTCCTCACCATTTATCATCCTCACTTAGAGATACAGTATAACTGTTAAATAATCACTTTACTAGAGCTAAGAAATTAGACAATATAGCTATTCCAAGTTTCAAGTCAATTATTTTGGTGACACTTAATGCTACCTGATTAAAATACTATCTTAGTAAAGTATTTCTTCTAATAATGATTTTTTAAAAAAAATTCCATTCCCTATCCATCATCAGACTTGTCACCAAAGATTTCCAGAATAGACTAATAGAGTAACCTCAGTTACGGGTACAAAAACTGAAACACAAATAGTGATTTTATGGAGAAGTATATTGGTTTGCCCACAGTTACTCAAAAACACTGAATCAACCAGACCTCAATTACGAACAGCAATCTTCCAAAAGGCTGCTGCTAGAGTAATGTTCAAGGCAATTTCAAACGGGAAAGATAATATGAACTAGAATTTTCAACACATAATTTTGCTTTGCACAAATGAGTTTTTAAACCAACTTTATGTATCTGTAGTCAGCATTGTCTTACTGTATTGAATTATTTTTAAAAATGTATCCTGTCTTATTTTATTTATCCAGGGAAAACATTAATTTTAACAAGAGCACTGCACTATAAATCTAAAGAATACTATAGGTGTTTCCTCACTCTACTCAATTCTAAAAGTTAGTTCAAGCTGAGAAAACATCAGGCATATTCGATAAGTTTTCTGTAAGATCATGTAGTAAACTGTTCACATTTGAATATTAACTCAGTAATCATTTCTTTATCACTTAAAAAGAAGGCAAGTAAAACTTTACAAGTGCTCTTCCAAACCTTTAACACTATATATTTTTCCATTATAATATATTTTAATAAGACATGGGTATGGACTTTTGTTTTTACTATAAGGTAAAAAACATTATAAGAATGACTTGGTCAAATATATGGTGATGGAAGGAGAACTGACTCTGGGTGGTGAACACACAATGGGATTTATAGATGATGTAATACAGAATTGTACACGTGAAATCTATGTAACTTTACTAATAATTGTCACCCCAATAAACTTTAATTAAAAAAAATGACTTGGATTAAATAAATAAATAAATAAATAAATAAATAAATAAATAAATAAATAAATAAATAATATAAAAATATACATGTGTGTATGGAAATAATCTTGGACTTAAAATAGAACTCCAATAATTGAACAGAGAATCACTGTATGCACTTCACCCATCTTCTACTAACGTTAATATATAATCATAGGACAATTCAAAAGAAAATAACATTAGTTCACTACTATTAACCAAATTATATACTTTATTTGGATTTTACCAGTTTTTCCACTAATATCCTTATTCTGTCCCAGGATCCAGTTCAGAATCCTACCTTGCATTCAGTTTCTTTACTCCCTTTGTGGGGACCAAGGACATTGCCACTTTACAAGAATCAATCACTTATTTTGTAGAATGTTTTTCAATTTGGGAATGTGTGATATCTTCTCATGATTAGGATGAGGACATGAATTTTTGCAAGAATATTCCAGAAAGTGATACACCCTTCTCAGTGCATTATGTCTGGGGGTAAATGATGTTGCTATGTTTTATTACGGGTAATTTTAACTTTAATGATTCGGTTGAGTTTGTGTCTGCTGTATTTCTCCACTCTAAGAGGTACTATTTTTCCCTTTGTAGTTAATAAATGCCCTGGGGGAGGTATTTTGAGCCTATGTAAATATTTTTCTTTTAAACTTTTGCCAACTAATTTTAGCATCCATCTGTGGATCTTGTCTGCTTTAACAGTATATTTTTGTAGTTCAGAATGTATAAATGAAACATATCTGAAAAGAGTTGATTGCTATACATTTTAGATTTATTTTATTTCCTTCTTTTTTTCTTCCTGATAATGCAAACAAATGCTGGGATATTTATTCTGAGCATTTTTCAAGTTGCTATAGAAACCAAGTAATGATAGAGAAGATTAATAACAGTTTACATTCTGCATAGGGTATAAGGAACTTAACAGATTCTTTCAGTTTTTAATCTATTTGGCTATTTTCACAGAAAACAATACACCTTTTTTTCCCCACGTTGATAGCAAAAATTCAGTTGTTTAATACAGTGAAATGATATAGTATCACCTTATATTCCTCTTGATTTATTTTGTCAATGTTATTTTCAAATAATTTAATTCTCCTGATGATAATAGTCATTACACCAAATTTATTAAATATTCACTATGCCTCAAGTCACACATTTCAATTTTTGCTTTGTCCGCTTAAGATGTGCTTATAGCATGCATATCTTATAACTAAATATATGCTGTCGATAGTAAGAACCTGTCGTATAATTTGTTGTGCAAGAAAGCATGCTGGCTTTGGGGAAAAGCTTTTGTATTTCAATACGATGTTGCATTTTAAGTACAAAAATAAAGATTAAGGGTTGAAGTGAAGCTTTGCTAATTCAGCAGTATATTTTAACCATTGATAGTTTTTGTTATTTTTTTTTAAACTAACAGAATTTAAGCTGCCAGTAAACACATGATAGATATAGGTGCAATAAAACTTTCGGGAGAAATGGGAATTTTTCATCTGTTGTCATGACAGGGAAAATGAAACTAAAAAATACAACACAATGTACTCATTAGGACTGAAAACTCTCGTTGTGTATCTTCTATTGCTCTTACATTTTATCAGATTAGTTTTGGTTTTCAACTCTCTGTTCAAATTTCACATATTCAACTTAGCTCATAACCTAATATATAAAATACATCCATAAATCAATGAAAACAAATTTCATTACGATAATCCAGAATCCTTAATGACTAATTTTGAAAAAAAAACAATGTGTAACCATATTTGCTATAACAGCCATTAACCTTCATTGACTATTCATAGCAAATCATAAACATATAAATAATTTGACTTTCCAAAAAGTAATTTAAAGTTTTCTTTTGACTCCTTCAGTTTATCATCAGCTATAAGCTGTACCTTCAATCATTAATGTTAAAGAAATACAACTCAAAGTTAGTCTAGTGAAAACTTCTTGCAAATTGTTTTTTGTTTGTTTTTAAAAGTGAAGTGTAATTGCTCAAGTTAATCCAAAAAAAAGTGATTTTATTACAATGTAGCTATACTGTCGCTCTTCTACAAAGAACAACCCCTTTAATTGTCACGGTCAAGAGGAATCATATGCTTGTTGGACATGACACACAATTTTAAATTGAACTTGAATCCCTCGAGGAGGAGCATAAAATTCATTATAGAGGTTGTAAGACAATGTTGGAAAATAGTGTTACAATCATACACTCTGAGGTTGTGTTTCCCCGCTCATGTCAGTTCTGTTTAGAGTAAAATGTGACTATCAAGTGTGCTGACTAGGGTTTTGAGAAATGTCACTAATGGTATTCAGTTGAATTTCCCAGCTCTGTTATGAATCAAATCCTTTTCATGAAACTTTTCATGACAGTTATTAGAAAACTGGTTTGCTTACTACCATTTAAGTGTATTAAATACATCTTAGACCGCTATATTTAGGGAAACTTTTTCATGAGGTTCCCTGAAATAGAGGATCCCTTGTGAAAAATTACCCATTAAATCAAACACGCTTTTGTGAGCATCACTATCCATTCATAATTCAAACGTATCATTATATACTGACAACAAAAGATGGATACAAGTCATGTTCTGCAATTACAAGAGATGCTCAAAGTGGTTACCTTCAGCGTAATTTTAATACAGGTTTTTCCTTTCTTAAATTGTATATACATTTTTTTTGGTACCTTCTCTGTGTGTATGTGTGTGTATGTGTGTGTACTTGAATGAAAATAATATGAATCCAGTGCCTTTGGGGTTGTATTTAACAGCAATGCCTATAGTACAAAATTGCCTAAGTCGGAAATGAATGTAGAAACACACTGGAGCTCCCCCATTTTTATACAGAATACAAGAGAACAATAATGGTCAGGATTGCCCCTACAAGATGTTTACATTGAGCACTTCAGGAATCATGGCTACTTTGGTGAGCTTATTAGAATGCTTCAGAAAAGTAACCAGCAAAATCATTTTATAGAAAACAAGTGATTTGTGGGAAAATACTAGCATTAAAGAAGAAATGGACCCATCATTCAACACCGATTAAACACTATTTCTCAGGGTCTATTTTAGGCATGGGGTAACCAATGATAAGGAAGACACAGACCATGATCTTCAAAAGCTGCCAACTAGTAGAAAAGACAGACAGGTAAATAACTATTTATAATGATATGTATAAAAGCTTAAGAAAAATGTGCACAAGGTATAGTGACAATTAGAGAAGAGGAAGGCACTCTTGGGAGACGCGGCCTGGAAGTGAAAGGTAGAATGGACAGAAGGGTGATCTCTTTAGAGAACATGGCCTGAATGAAAGCATAAAGGCCCAAAACAGGGAGACGCTGGTAAAGAACTGCCTGGTAGGCAGGATGCCTGGAGGATGGCAGAGAGGCGGGTGAGGGAAAGGAAAGCACAGCAGAGGAGTTAGGTAGGACAAGGCTAAATCAAAGAGCCCTTTTCTGCTCTGCCTTAAAGTTTGGCATTCATTCTTAGGCCCCAGGGATATGTGCAATGATTTTTAAAATGGGAATAGGATAATCACATTTGAGTTTTACTAAGCATGGGAAATGGAAAAGAGAAAAAACAGGAGTTATGGAAGTCAGTTGGGAGGCCATTAAAGGAGTTTAGGTAAGAAATGGCAGGTGTAGCCATAGTAGTGACATGGAGAAGGGGTAAGGCATTTGAGAGTATTTTGGAGTAGAAACAGAATTTTGGGATCCCTTATACATGGAGGTGAGAGAAAGGTAAAAGTTGAGAATGGTTCACAGGTTTTTGCCTTCAGTGAATGGTGGCCCAGTTAACACAGGAAGAAAATACAGAAAGAGGGACATACTTTGGAGCAAAGATAATGAGTTTAATTTCAGATGTGCTGAATTTGAAGTGAAAAAGACTAGCTATGGAAAAAAGAAATGAAACATCCCAGCAATCCTATAAACCACAAATACTATTTTGGGAATCAATCGATTTTTAAATTGATTGGCAATACTGCTTGCTTCTAACAGGCTGCTCATATTTTGGGCTACTTGTCCATGATAGAAACATAGACAGATTTCAAGAATGACTTAATTTGTTGTGTTAGACTACCACTGCTTTTGTAAAATATAATTTAAACTTGGATTGTATTAGAAAATCAACTAGATTTGACTTGTCTTTATAAATAAGCAGCACAATTAGGAAAAAAATAAGCATTTGCATTTGGCTGGTAAAATGATGATAAACTAGAAGATTCCTTTTGGGACAACAGTGAAATATATTAACTCAAGCTATTTCAAAGTGATGTAAATAGACAGCATTTATACATCATCTAAAAAATTCACCATGAATCGTTTTTGTCATTATAGTTACTCCAGTTTAAAATTAACATGACATAAATACCCTAGAGTTGTTGAACGCCATCATACTACTCTTAGAGAAATCTGAATTTTAGGAATTATTGTCAGAGTAATAATAAAAATGAAAAGAAGTGTATTAGCTAACATCTATCCCTAATAAATCAAGTATGTATTAGTGACTTGCGCTGTGGTTAGCGCTATCAAGGGTACCGTGCAGGATAAAGAGGATAAAGAGTAAAGTCTTAGTATAGACTGTTTGGGCTTGAATCTCAGTTCTGCTAGTTACTAGCTATGTGATACTGGGCAAATTATTCACCTTCTCTGAGCCCCTATTTTCTCTTCTAGTCAATGTGGTGATATTTGTGTTTACTTCACTAGTTGTTATGAGAATTAAAGGAGATAATGCATGCAATGTGTTTACGGCAGTGCCATACGTATACTAACCATCTGTAAGCGTCAGCTCTAATACTTACAGTAAGGAATATTATTATACCGCTTAATAACTAATTGGTGAGGCTATGCAAGTGCCAAAGGGTTTTAAAAAAGGGAAAGTTCAATTGGGCCTGGAGTATTCAGACTGTTTTGAGGCATTAAAAACAAGATAAGCTTTGTGAAGTAAAGAGGAAACAAGAAGCCATTATAAATCCGTTACAATTCATTCATTTATTCATTCATTCACTCATTCATTCAGCATTCATTAATTTACTTTAAAATTACATGTAAAAACATTGAACCGTTATTGGACACCAGGTGTTAAAGACCATGAAGTGGCCAAAGTGACTAAAATAAGGGTTTGTTTTGTATACCAGAGGGTAGATCCACCATTGTTTTCGTTGAGTACGCCTTTGTATCCAGTACACGTGAACTGTATAATAAGGCTCAAAGAAAAATGATAGCTTATGTATCTCTGCAGTCTTGTCTTTTTGAAACACTCTTGTTAAAAACCTGCACCTTTAGAAATAGTACATTCTAAATAAAGCTGCAATGAACATGGGATATAAAACTGAAAACAACAAAGAAACAAGACAAACAAATGAAGAAACAAAAACTCACAGACACAGACAATAGTTTAGTTGTTACCAGAGGTTAAAGGACTAAAGGGGTGACAGATGAGGGTAAACGGGATCAAATATATGGTTATGGAAGAACTTACTCTGGGTGGTGAACACAAAATGTGATATATAGTGATGTATTACAGAATTGTACACCTGAAATCTATGTAACTTTATCTATGTAACCATTGAAACCTACGTAACCATTGTCACCCGAATAAGCTTTAGTTGAAAAAAAAAAAAAGAAAAGAAAAGAAATCGTACATTCTAGGCAGGAAACAGCACAGAGAACTGCCGGTTTGGGACATTCCCACAACATTTTGTTCTAGCTCTGTAAAGCATCTCATGGTCAGAATTTCAAAGAGTTTTCAATAGCCAACACATAATTAAGGTTCTCTTCCAGAATTTAACTTTGGCAATGTCTATGTGCAGGCGATTGAAAGACTTTGGAATCAGTTGTGTTGTAACTTAAGGCCTTTCTCCTTCCTGACACTCTCTAAGAAACTCTACTCTATCTCAACCTCATTTGCCAACTCAAGGTTTTTGTGTTAGCACTCAGTTGCAAAGTCCATGGTTTTAACTAAATTTACTGGCCTAATTCAGTCACACAACCAATCGATTTAGTTAATTCCACTGGTTTGGAGAACTTGTCACAGAATTGATTCTTTTTTTTTTTTTTTTTTTTTTTTAACCTCAACTGGCTGAGTGACCAGATTGGACTTCTGGAAATGTATTCTCTGAGCACACAGAAAAGGCAATTTTTCTGTGTTAATCTTAGTATCTAGGCCATGAAAATCGGCATAGAAAAAAGCTCAGACAAAAACTATATCATAAATGGGCATTCCCTTCGCAGGGGAATATATGAAAAAGCAGTTTCCTGTCCTGCCCTTCCATTCTCAAGCCCACCCTTGCTTCATGCAGAAGGGGTATGCTACAAGAGGTTTATTACATACTACATTACTCATGCCTCCTCTGGTATTTGTACAAATCATCTTCCACTTTTAAATGCCACTTTGGGAATCATTCTGAATCATGGCTAATAGAAAGATATATTCTACAAGCCAGGTCATGATTATTAAATTTCCCTTCAGATATATGTGTAGATGTATATTTTTTTAAAAAAATTCTACCATCTTCTTTAGTACCCAAAGTACATTTAAAAAAAAAAAGTGTCAAATGGGTCAGGGTCTGAGATATTATCAGAGCAATTTGCTTCCATCTTCCCAACTGCTAATGATATTTATTTAGAGCATTCCATTTTCTTTTCTGCCCAGTGAATCTAATTTTATTAAGACTCCATCTAAGCATTGCATCTGGTGTTTTGTTTGGTAGGGCATATTAGCGGGGCAAGTTCACCGACAAATTATGATCAAGCATTGTTTGCATTAATATAACATGAATATGCAAGCCTACATCACGATTTAAATTATATGTCACATGACAAAAAAGTTCTTTATAGAATTTAGATGAATTTCATGGGTTTTCACTGAAAATCTTTAGAAAGTATTCTATTATTCTAAATGACATCCTTGTAAAAATGCAGTGCAGCTATCAAGGAAAGTGCAAGAGTTATATAAAGGTAATTCCTGAGTAGTATATATTTATTTTACGTGTCTTAACTAGAATCAAGTGTTGGGAATCTGTCTCCAGCCATTCACTGACCAGCACTGGCAAAGCTCATTTTCACATTCTTAGCACCTTTTTACTATAGATTTTGGAAGACTTGTTAACTCTAGAGCCCCTTTTCCTAGAGAATCTTTTGAATCACATATGGCAATCTTCCCAACTAGAGACATTTTACAGCGCAAATAATGTTGTTAGCGCAAATGATACTCTCTTCTCTTCCACTCTCCCAACTCAGTACCATACAATATTTATGAGATGGTGATGATGATGATGATGACGATGATAAAAATAATTAAGAAAGGAGAAAGTCAGGGAAGAGGCCGAGGTGGAAGAATAGAGCAGGATGATTGAGTGAGTGAATTGGAATTCATGAGATCCATTTTCCTGTCTTTAGTCCATCAAGGCATAGTGTTTAGAGTGATTCCAAAGGCAATGTGTGAGACTATGGGCCACACAGAGAAGCATTCAAGATTTGCGTGATCAATGGACTTTGGAAAGGAAGGAATTATGTACCTGTTACAAGATGTAGTGTCACTCTAGAGCCCGGAGTGTGGTAGCTGTTGGGGGATGTATGGACAGATTCTTTGTGTGATTTGGGACAGTCCTAGACTGACATTTTCTTCTCCAAAATGCTTCACTGGCAGACGAGGATGGAGAAGAGCAGATTCCGAAGGAGGATAATAATGGGTGGATACTGAGTATGGACTAAAGATGGTGGAAAAGGTTCTGCGCATGAAGAGACAACCCTTGAGGAGAACTTTCAGAGTGCAGGGGCAGGGTGTGAGGTCCTCTCTCACGCTGGTGAGCAGGGTCAAGCCAGTAGACAATGAGGCTACGCAGAATCAAACAAGAACAAGGAGTGATGTCTGTTTTTAGCATAGAGGAAGGAAGAGGAAAAGGTTGAATTATATAGGCAAGGAAGAAAAGCTAAAAATAGTTTAGCTCTTCTAGAATCAAGATTTCAGTGCAGTTTCATTACCTTGCAATGTTACAAATTCCCCAAACACACTAGAGTAAAACTTACACACCGCGTATCAAAGTCAACTAGAGATGATTTGTGATTACTCACTACTGACCATTGAGAATTGATGGTAGTAAGACACTGTGAAATAAATTCTTTTATTTGACTTACATAAGCCTCATAAAAATATAAAAGGTAAATGAAAGTATCTTCGTTTTACTGATAAAACAACATATATGAAGAAAATACATCCTATAAAATTTAACTAACTTGTCCTGAGTGACATGGTTGGTAAGTGTTAGAATCTGGACTTTTGTTTCCTGTGAAACAGCCTGTCCTATAAGCTGTGCTGCCTCTACACATCACCTCAGGACACCTCTCAGTGGGTTTTGCTTAAAATGTAATTTAGGAAATATTAACATCATATCTATTATTTTTCCTAAATATACAAGTAGTTCAATGAATACATAAATATAATGTATCTGATGCCAGGATGAATTAACCTAAGATATATATATCTTATATAATATTATATAAGATATATATATATATATATGTATATATCATATATAATATAAGATATATCTATATATCTATGTATATATTATTATATTTAAATGAGCATATATCAAATATACTACCCAAGCTATTGTAATCAAGCTACAGAGAACCAGGAAGGATTCCATTCTGATATGACTTAGCCTTAAAATTTGAAAAAAGTATTTAAAATAGCAGGTAAAATTATTTTTTTTTTCCTTCAGAAGTCAAGAAAATACTCTACAGACAGACAAAATGAAGCTTAAGAGAATTCTTTTACAATGTTGATATGTCAAATACATGAATGGAAAAAATAAAATTGCAGTTGACTATATCTTCTAAGATCTGGAAAACCACAACATTTTCCATTTTTAAACTAATAACCTGTAGAACGTTATCAAGGATATCACATGGCCTTTATGAGATAGAAATCTTTTTAGCATAGGAAAGAAATTAGCAGATATCAAAATAGTTTGACACATGAAAAGGATTTCCTTTTTGAGTGACTTTAAGTATAGGTAACAGAAAAATAAACCTAAGCATGCAGTGGACAAAACAGATAATCTGCTACAATTCAAGGTTATGCTTTCTATTTCTCAAACTGCTGGACATCATTTATAATAAAATGACACTCACAGTTCTCTCCCACTAGAACACTGAGACCTGCCTTAGGATGCAGGTTAGTACAACTTACAGCACTTAATTTTCTGATATTATAATAGTAACAGATTATTTTTTAAAATTCCATTTTTCTCTCTTTACGTACATCCATGCTTCTTTATCACTGCCTATTGCAAACCCAAGGGGCTTATCCATTAGCCGACAGCCAAAACATTGAAGAACAGTGATGCTGGTCTCTCAGGGCAATTGGTCTTTACATTATCTGCAACGTTTTAAGTTCATGAAACCAACAACAGCAAGAAAAGAAAATTCTGCAAAAACTGTGTTGCTCTCCACTTTTTTTTTTTAATTAGTATCTATCTTTCCGATGTCTATGAAGCACAGATTACTTGTTCAGAAGATGAGACCAAGTGGAAATGGAATAACTTTGATTTAAAAACAAACAAACAAACAAAAAAAACAATGACAACTAAATCTTCCAAGGAAGAAGAAAAAAAAAATTGTGGCCTGCGTCGTATACTCCTATTTTGTGAGTCAGGCATAGGGCAGAACAGCCCATCCTGCCCTGGAGGACATGAGCAAAAGGAACTGGAATGTGGTAATTCATGTGAACATGAAAGAGCATCCTGGGGTGCCAAGCCATATAGACACAGCCTAGAACCAAGAACTTGGACTTTACTTACACACATATAAATTAACAAACACATCAGCAGATTTTGTGTTACAAACATTCCAGTAAATACTAATTAATGTGCATTCTACTAGACAGTGATAAGAAAAAAGTATTAAATACAAGTTAGTTAACATTAATCTAGATGTAATAGTCTAGTACTGATTAATTTTAACCCCTCCCCTCTACTTTGCTAAGTCACAAAAACGTGGGAGGATTAGGGGCAACAGAAGTTTTGCTTTGTTGAACTATTTGATTGTCATAAATATTGGTACTTGGCAGCCATGCCATTTTTATAATTAATAAAGCAAACGGTTTGATATTAAGTGGATGATATTTATGTAAATATGACTTATTCGATGTGGTCACATTTACATTATGGCTGGAAATCAGCATAGTAATTTAAACTGTGTTCTGACACTTATTAGCTGTGTGATCTTGGGCATGGCACTTTATCTTCCTAAACCTCAAGCTGCCTCATCTATAAAAGAGACGGATAATAATATCAATGTATATAGTTTTTGTGAGGATTGAATGAGATGGTGTATAAAGCATAAAGCATAAAGCGTAGTGCCAATAAGTGGTAGCTATTGGCCATTAAATATATACAAAGCCTATTAACTTGTAAGTTAGTACACAGTGCCGACGTCGCAGTTTGAATTCCCGCCTAGATTAATTAATTTCCCTTTTCTATGTCCTAAATCTGCCTGCCTAATACAATATCTCTACCTGTAAACCACGTGAAACCATGGATATGCCCCAGTAAACTACCCAAGCTGAAGGCAATGACTTCAGCTTTCTACCTACAAAGAACCATATAGCTTTTCCCAAGAAAATCTCTAAAAACCTTTAACCCCTTTACTTAAATAACCAATCCACCTTTAAATTGTCCTTCACTTATACATCCAATCTCTTCCTGCTTTTTAAAAGGTGAGAATTGACTCTCAACACTGAGTGCAAGTAACAGTATCAGAATTATGGTGCTAAAACCTCCTTGGCTTATGAAGATTAAATACGGCAGACGAAAATCTATCAGGAGAGTCATGCCTTGGTTGGCATTTGTAAGAGCACTAAAAGTAGGGCGATACTATTTTTTAGCATTTACCAATGTTCTAACTTGGTGTCCGTCCAGAGGCAGAAAGTGTAAGAGAAAAGAAAGGCATGGTAACATGCAATATTGTTTTCATTTTCAGGCGATAACTCCATCCCATTCCAACAGGCTAACATGCAATACTATTTTCATTAGCTAATATTTCCAAGGGTCCAGCAAGACACCATGAAACATTATATGCCATGTTCCAAGATCTAGGAAAGGAACAAAATCTTAGTATTGCAGGAATGATTTTAAAAGATAGCGCACATATATACATTTTTATGGACCTAAAGAGCTGTAAAAATTATGAGACTTCTGTAATATAGCTTCATAGATAGTAACCCACTTATAAACAAGTCGAATATCTATGCATACAGACATAATTACATAACTAACTGTATACTTATTCATCAACCATTGAGAACCTACTAAGCATTATATGCTTTGATCAAATAGAGGAGGCGACTTCGGGTTGCTCTGAGAACACAGACACACTTATCTGGAAGGTTTTATCCTACAATCCTAACTCCCCAGAACATAGATAAGAATCAGGAAGCAAAGAAAGCAACTAGAAGCTAAAATAACTGTTTCAGAATTCCTTCACTGAAGTTTCACCTTGCACATGGAAGTGTTCTCCAGAACCTCCTTTGTAATCTATTAGCTTTATCTTTGACAGGATTTTAAATTTTGTGCCCTATGGCATTCTAGCCTACAGCAGATCAGAAGCAAACAGTTGCTCTAAAGTGGAAGTGGCTTCAATAAGCAGGCACACTGATGATAACAACAAGCAATTCCTCTCTTAATAAGAGAGGAGGATTTAAAAAATGAATTACGAAAGATAGATATAGGAACTTAGAAAGCGCAGCAGCTTAGCAGGAGGGCAAACGGCTTTACACACCTCAGCAGCCCCAAGGAATTACTGTACTATAGCACAGTGCAGTGATTAATGTTCATAATGATGACCTTGAGTTATCAAAAAGAGGTTAACTTATGTTAGCAGGTTCCAGTTAACAAGGCAGGAAACGTGTCTACTTTCAAGATGGTAAAATGAAACAGAGAAGTTTTGTTTCATAAAATGGAACGCAGTAGCTATCTGCAAAGCTCATTTTTGTAAAACAATCTTCTTTAGTGGTATCAGGTCGTTATTATATGTACTCATCCACCCACCTATATATCTCATTTCCTGCAATTTTCTGTTCTCTTAGTGTACCTAGGTTACCCACTGTTCCTACCACTGCAAATCATCAAACTCTAATATAGTATACTAATTAGTAAACTAAATTCACAATGATGGCTGACTATATCATTTATAATTTTATTTTTAGATTAACTCTTAAATGTGAAGGATAAATTTAAAGAATTCCATAAAAGTAAATGCTTGAAAGATTAGAAAAAAAATGAACAAGGAAATACATAGCATTGGGTAATTTCTGTTTTAATAATGTTATTTCCCAAATATCTCTTCCTGCCTTAATTGCAGCCAAGAATTGACAAATATGGGCAAGCCTTCAGCAATTTCATGGGTCATTTAAAATATGTCAATATGCAGATTATGGTACACTTAGAGATGTGGTTTTTGCACAGATCCCCAGTTTATCTGTGTATTAAATTTTTAAGGAAAACTGTGAAATCCCATTTTTGTTTCAAGTCTCCTCTACTTTTTTCATATAAGGATGAATTGGCATGTTTAATTTTCAGAAAATTATATAATCCTTGCCTTATATACTTTTTTTTTATTATTAAGATATGTTGGGAATTTTCCCCGTTCTTGTTGACAAATGTGAACAGAAGATGAATGAGAGAATTTGAACTGTGAATGTTATCGCGTGAGACCTAGATAATTAAATAATAAGAGCACCAAAAATAGGAAGATACAACTGTTTTTCAAAGTATGCTTTCTAAGAGTTATTATAAATTACAAATTTTTATAAAAATTTGGTTTGTATCTGTCTTGAAGATGAACAACATTATTTGTTTTTTTTCATGTTCTGGAGATGAATATCTCCCTTAAAGAAGATGGACTATTCTTGTTATTTAAATTTACTTTCTTCCACCTTAACTTTTAAGATGCTAGCTTGTTTGTTCTCCTTGATATTCTTTTTGTTGTTGTTCCCTTGTCCTGTAAGTGCTGCTGTATATCAAGATCTAACCCTTAGCCTTCCGCCTTTCTTTCTAAAGAATATTCCTCCATTGGGCTGAAATCCACACACTGAGTAATGTCCACAATCCTTGCAAGCCACTATTTTCTTTCCATGGTTGTTTTGGCATTTCTGTCTGGATATCACACCCTTTACAAATTGACAGGACCCAAATTATAATCATTTTCTGTCATACAAACCGGTTTCTTGACACCAGTATTGTCTCTCTTGCTACAGCTTCACAACTTTGAGTCATCTGATTCTTTTCATTTTTCATATTCATTTGGACATAAAGCCTTGTCAGTTTTTCCGTTGGAATATCTCTCATTTTCATCCCTTCCTTCCATTTCCAACCTCCTCTAATTAGTATAGGACCCATTAAATCCAGGTCTGAATTGTCATAGCAGCCTCTAGTCTCTTTTCTCCTCAAATCCATTTTGCAATTAATATTCACAATTCATTTTGTTTTATCCTGTCTGTATCTTACTTAAAATACTAATTGAACAACTTATTCCATTTTCTTCTTTTTTTTGACCTAAAAGCAGCGGCAGAAAAATAAACTAATGTCCTTTTCCTCATTAAACCCCTCTGTTTCTGTTGCATTTGAAAAATCACAGCAGATTTGTTTTAACATCTCTGTATTTCCAGTGTCAAAATCAACGGCTTCACAGCTAATATCTGCTCTGTTTTGTTAACATCTCATTTTTCTTAAAAAATCAAAACATCTAGGCTCATTGGTTCTTCTTCTCTATCTAATAGAAATGAGGAGGATTTCAAGGGCAAGTTTGATGGGTGAGACACGTTCTACTTTACAAACTGCACCCGTGGCTGTCATCTTACACTGGCTCAGCTTCATTCATCTACATCACCTGCTGGGCATTTGATTCTGAGACCCCCTTCTTTATATAATTGGCTGTTTACACCTTATAAAGAACAATATTTGAGCTAGTTCCCGCGGGGCTGGGTTTAATGGGATCAAAAAGGCATCTGAGTTGATTGATAGTTATGGGAAAGGAAAAGAGACGGGTGGGGAGTGAGTAGCTACAACACCTGCATTGGGATAACAGGTAAATATGACCCATTGCACTCTTTTATAAGGTGGCCCTACTTGCTTCTCTCTACTACATGAACCATGCCGGCAATAGAACATTTTAGGGAAAAAAAAATTCTGTTTACATATTACGTTAGGAAAGAGCTCGGTAGCTACTGGTCTGGAGATAACAAAGAGCAATAAGAAAGGAACAGGTAACCCCGGTATTCATTGCCTCAGTTACACTAGCCACAGTTAGACCAATTTCCGATTTCAGTAGGAATTGAAACAATACCTTCTTATGCACATAGGATTCCTAAAGGTGCTACAATGTTTCATTGGCTAGAGTCCACTGTTCCCATCTTATTATATGGAACTCATTGAGGCTGCCACTGAAAATTACAGCAAATTCCTTTCACATCCCTTGGGCCTTTCTAAAAGGAGCTCCCTTAGAGGAAAATAACATTATTTTACACAGATGAAAGGGCATTTTGTCATTATAAAACCATGGTAGACTGACTCAAAAAATTTATCCCACTTGCTCTAGGTCCTCTGAAAAATACTGCTGCTTGTCTTATTTAATAAATGAAAGGGGGGAAAAAAGAAAAAGAAAACATACTGAAAAAAAAAATCCATAAAATGCTATATAAAAGCACATTAAAATACAAGTAAAAATTGACATTCAACAAAATCCTGCTCTCAAATCCAATTTCTTAGAAAGGCCTTGGTTCTGCTATGTCCGCCACATCTCAGTTCCCTCCCCAGGGAGAGTAATAGCATTAAAGGTCACTGGTAGGGACTGGTGCCAAGTCAATGAGACAAGGACTCTCTCTCTCCAGAGATGCATTGAGTTGTGCAGTGATGGGTTGATTAGGTCAGGGCATCTTTTGTATTATGCATGTAAATGGAAATTAATGTCCACCGAGTGCCAGCAGCTATTTTGTTGAGTTTGGTAAAAAATGAAACCCTGTACTTAACCCTCAGTTCAATTCTCTGAAGTCTGTGTTGGGAGGAGGATACAAGACTCTTAATATTTCCATTCTGAGGTAGTTGGTATGTGACTTCGCAACTGCTTCAACTCAGAACTCTTAATGCTTAGCACTGAGTGGAAAGAGAACACATATTTCATTAGAACTGTTTTAGTTTTGTTTTGTCCTGTAACAGGTAACTGCTGAAAACCAGTGAGTAGTGAGGCTATTTATGGCCAAATTGTAGGAGAAAATCAGTAGGGTATTTTAAAGATGAGATTAGTAACACCTCATTTACCTGGGTATATCCCGGGAAAAAGCAGTGCTGGAGGACTGAATTTTCCACATAGCTAAAGCTCATGCCATTTAAGGCCTCCATTTCAGGTGGTAATCTTTATAAAATATATTACCTACTGGCTTCCTGCCTTCCTACATAGACATCTCTAAACATAATATTATCTCTTTTTTTTCCCTTGATGACTCAGGGGTCATCTTGGTGAGCATTCATTATTGTCCCATATGATTTCACAGTTCTAGGCCTACTATTTCATTTCTCTCTCTCCTCCCTCAATGTCAAGCTTTCACCTGTCACTTTGGCTGTCACTGTGCCTCTTCTCAGCTTCTCTTTTGTTGTTTGTAATCTGTTGTGGGCTGGGAAGCCAGATAACCAGGCTCATTAAGAATGACATGCTGAATACAAGTCAATAAGGCTCAGAGTGAGGCACTAAGAAATAAAATGCGTGTCTTAAACATGGAGTTTTTGTGAGAACTACGAGGTCGGGCAATTAAGTTCACAAACTAATCCTAGAAGAAGGGCTACACACCTCATTGCTGAATATCACTACGGTCACCTTTGAAGTCCTCCCCTTGGGAAGCTATGCACCGATGCCAGAGTCTAGTTCACGCTTCAAAGCAATTTCGGAACTCTTTTTCTGGAATGGCCATCAGAGCTGTCATTCATGCCCTGAATGTCATCAAAATGTCTTCCTTTCAATATTTCCTTTATCTTTGGGTAAAGAAAGAAGTCATAGGGGGCCAGATCAGGTGAGTATGGAGGGTGTTCCAATACAGTGATTTGTTTCCTGCCTAAAAACTCCCTCACAGAGAGTGTTGTGTGAGCTGGTGCATTGTTGTGAGGCAAGAACCATGAATTGTTGGTGAAAAATTCAGGTCATTTCAGTCTTAACGTTTTCACGCAGCCTTTTCAGCACTTCCAAATAGTAAACCTGGTTACCTGTCCAGTTGGTACAAATTCATAATGAATAATCCCTCTAATATCAAAAAAAGTTAGCAACATCGCTGTAACGAGTTTGTGAACTTAATTGTCACACCTTGTAATTTGGATATGCAGAAGCTTTTTCACTTAATTCTAGATTCGAGCAATCCCTTTAGGGTTGAGGTTATTTGAACTGGTGGAATATTTCTGCATTTAGCATCAAAGTATTTCTCGTAGAGAGACAGTTTTGACAAGATGCAACTAGATAAGCTAAGTAGATGCTTCCGAAGCAAAGGAATTGGGTGGTACTCTCATCAGAATCGCCAGGGAATTGTGAAGACCAAAATCTTCCCTTGACCACCAGCAGATGTCCTATTCTTCTTCATAGAGAGTTGGAGGCAATGTCCAGAACAATTAAAATTGAAGGATAATACGTAAAATGTAGTTTCCTGTTGGAAACACTCCTTATAACAGAGTGTTGGCCAGATGAGATAGAGTTGATCTTGGAAAAGAAAATCCCAGAACTAGTGGTGTTTTCACATGTATTAAGCTATCCACTTCCTCCTTCTCTTTCTGGGTAATGCCTAAATCAGGATCCCTACCTAGAAGCTCTGTCTTTGTCTCTAATTCTGTCCCTAAGGATAGCCTAGGAGGTTCCCAAATGCCTGTGACATCCAGAGTCACCTCCACATCTCACTACAGCCTGTGTGTGCTAAGACACAGACTCGGCCATTCTCCTATTTTTATTTGAATTACTTCAGTTTGATGGCTTGGCAATGAGAACCTTCCCTTCAGATCTCTCTACATACGTCTTATTTATTTATGGCATATGCACTCCATTTTTGTCATCTTGAAATGCTTCTCTCAAGGGCTATTTTAAAGGGATTTCACCTATCTAAACAAATAGAGTAGTGTTTGGCTGGGTGGGAAGCAGAAATGGATTGGCTTTGCCTGTCCCTGTATCCCCATGGCCCTGGTGCAGCCAGGTGTGCACCGCGTTCCATAAAGATGCCTCAGATCCAAAGATGAAAGTAGTGGGAGAGAGCTGCCCTTGTCTTCGCAGAGACATTCTTTTCACAATTGCAACGGACTTGTGTATGCTTTTATTCAATGCCATCCTACGTGCTGAACAGCAAGGCCCTCGTCCATGTCCCAAATAGTCTCAAGAGCAAAATTAGTATAAAATCGAATAGAAGAATACTAATTATACAATTAGTCCCAGAACTCAAAGGTTACAGGAAAACACCATGGGCTTACTACTGCAAATTCCAGTTTTCCTCTTAGCGGCATGCTTTGTTTTGGGTCCACCGCACTAAGGTATGCCTGCTTCCTCCAAATGCACTGCAATGGATTGTTTTCCAGCCTGGAGACTTAAAATGAACAGAAATACCCCTTGACTATTAATAGTTGGGTTTTCTGCAATTGGATCTAAGTTATAGGATCATGAGTCAGGGCAATCAAATTATTCTATTTTAAGACATCACATTGAAATTCACATCAAAACCTTTTGAATCAACATTAAACTAGATTTAATATGTACAGACTTATTACATTAAAAAGCAAAGGGAAACAAAATATCACTGTAGACAAACCAATTAAAGTATATACTCTTGGTAGCCCTCATTTTATCCCTTATCCCAGACATGTTAAAAGCCTGACAAAGAACAACAGTCTTGCAAACAAAGCAAATTTAATAGATCTATTAGCCTCACAGATTTCAATAAGAACTACACATCAGTATAGATAATCACTTCTATGCACCAAGACAATTCTGTTCTAGATGCCATGCCTATATGGACAAACGGGCTCCATTTTTTCAATTATCTGTATAGAAAACCCCAGCTCAAAAATCACATCCTCTACAGAAGCTAGCCAGATGCCCCGGCCAGAAGTCCTTGGTTTATATCTTGTCTCTAAATTTAGAATGGTTGCTTGGTATCATACTGTGGTTGTGGTAATTTTTAACATATGATCTCTTCCTTAGTAAGTAATAAGCTTTTAGGAGCAAAAGAGGAAGTTTTTCTCATCTCTACATTCTCCAGAAGTACCTAGAACACATTTCAATGTAGGAATTTAATTATATTCAAGACTTTTATCCATTGCTTTGTCAATAAAAATGTTGTTTTGAAATAAAGAAACAAAGGATAGTAACATTATAAACCCATTTGGGGTTTCTCATCAGCTTGTATGCTGAATAACAACTGCAAACAGAATGCTGTGATAGTAGCATTGCATTTTGACATCAAATTTCAGATCAAATTCAACTTGCCAACTGAAATAATTTGCTGCTAGGGCTAGCCAATAATTGTGCATAACCTGAAATACAGAACACAATGAAAACCGTGGTGTTATAAAAGAGACTATTCCAGGCATTCATAAATAGGTAATTCACGGTCTATTCTATGAATGATTCAGCACACACACCTATGACATTCTGAGGGTGCTTGTTATGTATAGAATAAAAATTCTACATATAGAATCTACAGGCAACAAAACGGATGGACTCTCTAGTGCATCACACATACCATGAAGCCATCAGAGCCTGGCAAATGAGATTTGGGAGGAACAGGGAAGCATTTGCAAGTCTGTGGAATCCTCTGGCTCTTTACTCAAAGATGCCACGCCCAACTACATTCCTGGGTGTGAGAGTGAGTGTGATAAGAGTGACTTATAACGTGCCCCTCCCCCCAAAAGAAAACCAAACCAAACCAAAACAAAAACTGTCCCTTTCTGTTACTCTCAACACTTCTGACCCAAAATGAGTGGGCAGTTTTTCCGACATCAGCCCACTCCGCGACTCTTTGGACACCAATTGGGTGCCCTACAATTCAATTCTGACACTAACGACCGGGAGTGAGAGCTGACCCCACAGGTTTAAGGCTCATTTCCACAAGACTGCTCCCCATTTCAGATGCCACTTGCAAGTCCCAGGTTGTCCCCTGTACTTCTGTGAGTTTGATGATTTGCTAGAACAGCTCATAGAACTCAGGAAAGCACTGTACTTAGGATTATCCATTTTTATAAAGAAGATAATTCAGCAACAGCCAAGTGAAAGAGCTGTATAGGGCAAGGTATGTGGGAAGGGTCAGCGAAATTCCATGCATCCTCCAGGAGTGTCACCCTGCCAAGCAACTTGATATGTCCACTACCCCAGAAGCTCTCCAAACCCTTTTGATTAGGGTTGTTATGGAGACTTTGTTATGGATCGAGGGCAGATGAAATTGTTGGCCACTGGTGAGTGAACTCAGTTGGCAGCCCCACTCCCCTTTACAGAGGGTCAGGGGGTGATGCTAAAAGCTCCCATCCTCTAATCACACAGCCGGCTCCTCTGGTAACCAGACCCCATCCTCCTAGAGTCACATGTTAGCACAAACACAGGTAAGGTTGAAAGGGGTTTATTCTGAATAACAAAAGACACTGTCCTCAGACCTATCACTCTGAAAGTTCCAAGGATTTTAGGAACTCTGTACCAGGCACCATGGAGGAAGACAAAATACATATTTCCTATCACAATATCACAGTTTCTAATAAGTGGACTTGAGAACATGTATTTGTGTAGAAATGAAGTACATATTTGTGCTGAAGTTACTCTCATCCTGGAACACAGACCTGATCAAACTCTGGGATTGAAAGCTATAATTTCTTTCATCTCAGTGGCACAAACCAAAGGAGATAATGTGTGTGGGGACAGAGCCCCCAAAAGCAGTTTCCAGGCTCTCGGCCTCACATAGAAAGGTGCTGGCTCAGGTAGTAAATGGCCATCGACTGTGATCAAATGGCCATCAGCTGTGGCTAGTTGGCCGTCAGCTGTAACCAGTGAGCCATTGGGCACTAATATAACTGCTGTGGCTACGCTAGCAGAAAAAGGGGGGGCTAGCAAGAAGATGGTGGCTGAGCCTGCAAGCGGCGCAGTGAGGGTTGCGAACAGTGTGGCTCCTGGTTCCTGTGTCTCCAACCCAGCCGCCAGCGAGAGTATAGTGGTGTGACTCCCCTACCTATGGCTCCATGGGTGTTCCTTTTTGGCCTCACCATGTCCTGCGTTCTTATTGGGGAGCAGGAGCAGAGACCCCGCAGGACACCCTCACAACAATGTGTTAAGTACTTTTCATAATTCTCTCTTCCACAAACACACATGACTATACACCACTCCCTTTCTTATTCTCTTCCTCTAGCCACGAGAATTACTTAACTAGGTTCCTTGTCTTATCCCTGGGTAACACCTATCCCTAATCAGGTGCAATAGATTAAATGATGTATTAAACTGGCTGTTAAAATTTAGGATGCTGCTTCAGGCTCCTCACTGAATTGAGGTGACGTTTTTCTAAAGGCATTCTCTTTTAATACTTCAAAAGTCAATGATTACATTGTAGATGGAGGCATGACAGAAATCTCTAATGGCCGCACTGTCTTTATAGACAAATATATGGAGGCTTTAAAGAAACGAGGGGAATCACGCATAGTCGTTTTCATGCACTATGTGATTTTTAGAAGTGAAATTACTGAGCTTGAAAGTAAACAAAAAAATTAATAAATGGTCTGATGCAGGCAAAGGAAATCTCAGGAAGCTAGAACTGGACTTGGCCAGCTGTTTAGTACTTGAAGTATAGTACTACATGTAAAAGGAAATGCAAGTTCTCAGAATAATTTTTATAGGCTTAACTTGGAGCTAACAGGCTCTGATTGATCTTGTTATCTCATAAGATATTTTGAAAGCAATTCAAATAAATGCATTTTTTTAACACTGAAGTTGAAAAATAAATTAAATTTCTTTAAATGTTCATTTTATTTCATTAGGAAGGATAAAGCTGTCTCATTTTCTTGTATGGAAACAATACACATGACCAGTTTTGTTCTGAAATGCCATTGTGAAGATTTGTTGTGCTTTTTTAAAATGTTTACAATCAGGGTTGCCGCTTCTACAGGCAGAATAATAGTGCATTTTATAGAATTGACACATTGGACTAAAGAAGACAAAAAGGAGCACTGAATAACCACCCAGTTCCCTTTAGGACCATTGCCTCAATGTACATTGACAGACCTCCTTGGTTTCAGTTAATCTTCTTGTGGCCATAAAACCTCAGGTCTTACTTCCATAGAAAACCCTCCCTTTGCTTTCTCACTCTGAACTATAACAGTAGCCCATAGGGGCTGTTCCTTAGAAAGAAGATACAATATCCTTTTGCAAAGTCTTCCAAAATACACTTAGTTTCACTTCTATATACATTTGAAGCTATGTACGTGAAAGTTACCTACACTCATCTGAAAAGACTTTCATTTAGATCTTATACTGATTCAGGCTGGCTTTAGGGGATATGTCTGGTCGTGAAAACAAAGAAAAAAATATCAAACTTTATTAACTTGAGACCATAAAAAGGAAAAGTCTTCTAAAAAGAGGATCTAATCTTTACTAATCCCCCCCTTCCTCTTTTATTGTCCAAGCAAGTCTAGTTAACTGAAAAAAAATATATATATATATACATACATATACATATATGTGTATACACATATATGTATATGTATGTGTGTATATATGTAAATTTATTTATATATGTAAATTTATTTTGGAACATGTTTATCTAAATACTCCTTCATAAGGAAAGCAGGCTTTATTTCAAAACAGGATAAAAATGCTTTTGAATAGTATTAAAGAATGCATCATTATATCATCTTATTTTAAGCAGAATTCTTTTTTATTTTCTGATTATTTCTCTTGTTTGTTGGTACACAATAACATGATATGCATTGCATGCTGGCAGAAATATTATGTGCTGCTTTTTTTTTGTTTGCTTGTTTTTTTTCTTTTTTCTCTCTCTCCTTTTTTTTTTTTTTTTTTTTTTTTGCTTGTTCTGGATTTATCTTTTCAAGGTCAAAGCATTCCAGTCTGCCTAAGAAGCTATTCTGTAGAGATCTTTTTTTCATAACTTCTATGTTTTCTTAATTCCCAGACATGTTTAACATTCTAATCAGAGTGTGAAGGGCCACACTCAGATATGAAATAATACAGAGAATCTAAAATCACTCATCCGCCACTATTTTGTCCTTGTTTATTTTACAACCCATCAACAAAAAGCTAATTTTGCAATCAATCTCATTAGACTTGCCAGCAATGATGACCAGAGATTAAAAATTAAGGAGTTTTTTTTTCCCTTTCCTTTTTTCCCTACTCTGAGTAGTATGAATCACTCTGTCAGTACTGCATTTAAACAATTACTCACACCATTTCTAATCTGTCCTTGTCAGCTTTTTTCACGTTAGCACAACACAGAAGTTCCACTATCAATCACATTTTCTTCATCTGCCAGTCAAAATGCTCATTTTGTGAATACTGGCCCTGAATCCTAATCTGTGACAAGCTATGAGTTTCATATTGATTTTAAGGAGTTCAATCTGGAAAAGACACAAAACTATTAGTGAATTCTTATAAATGGGAAGTGCCAAATTATCCACAGCAGGGCCACCATTCTTCATGGATGGAACAGAAAAAATGGGAACTTACTGTTTGTCAGGTTCCGTTCCCCCAAAGTACCTCTTGTGACTCTGCTGAATGCTGACACATGAATAGTTTCTGATGGGACAAGGTTTTCCTGTTACAGTAGAATGCAGATTTTAAAAGGAAATAGTCAAAAGAGAGAGTACTAAAATATACAAAGGAAAGTTATCGAACCTGCAAGCAGATTTTGATAGAAGAAATCAGGGAATGAGAATTCTCATTGCATGCCCCAATGCTAATACTAAATGCTAAAAGAAAGACTATAGGACTAGAGGAGGAGCCAGGATGGAAGGCTGGTTCGGCAAACCAAGGTCAGATGGTAAACTGCTTCTTCTAGCTGCCTCCTGGCTTCTCCTGGCTATCCTTCAGGATTTAGCCATCCTTCTTTAATCCACTATGCCCGGGGCACTTTATTTCTGCCTACGCTTGTGTGCAAAGGCCAAATAAATGGGCACAGAGCACAACATATGACCACAGATACAAAATATCAAAACCGTTTGCACTGCTGAAATACATATTTTTTATAAAGAAGATCTGATATTTCTGTATTACAGTAGCATTTTTACTACCACTCAATGACTAAGGAAATGACAGGAAAACAAAGAAACGGTAATTTAGGATTGAATTTATGTATTACTAACTCAATAGGAGAAAGTTGGTATATTTTAAAAATCACAGATATGTCTGTAACTTAAATAAAAGTTACGTTATAATTTAGAGTTCTGGGGGAATGAAGTGTGTATGACTTTATATTAAAGGTTAAACTGGTACTTTTAAACAATGGATTCCAACTACAAACATATCAACTGTTGCTTGATAAAATATTGAAAATTGATATGCTAGACCGGAGAGAAAAGATCACAAGAATCTGAGGGGAAGAAAAAGAGGAATTCCAACACTGTATTCTTCCATTTACATATGTATGTCTCCTTGGACACATGTTATTTTACTCTCTGGATCCATTTTCCCTCTCATTTTATAGGTGAACATATAAAAATTAAAATTAAACCACAACTTGGATCAACTTCTAAGATGTATACTACAAATAAACACTTGATATAAATAACACAAATCCTTGAAATCTCTCTATCATTATATCATTGTATAACCTTCTTTATTGGTTTATTGCAATAATATTTCTAAGCCTGAAGATTATTATATAAAATTGAAACTCAAGATGATTGAGTTTGTCTGCTTTACAAAGTCAAAATCTGAGAAGTATCATTTCATTTGGTTAAATTCAAGGTAGGAAAAAAAAAATCAGCCAAAGAACAAACCAATTATTTTGATTAGGAAAAAGTGGGGTTTACATTCTTTGTCTTATCTTGTTGACTTTCAGGTAGAACAATATAATCCTTTTATCTCCAGGCTTCATATTTAATCCAGAAAAATGTTCTATGGAACAAAAATGATTTCTACAAAAGTAAAGACTTTATTCTTCGTTTTAGCAATATAACCTTTATTGGCTTTAAAAAAAAAAAGAAAAAAATGCTGGTTTCTCTCCCTATTGGGTACTTTGAATCCTGGTGACTGCTCCTAACTGGGCAGAAAGAGAATTCTCTTATTTTATAGCCACATCACCTCCATGGAAATTGATCTGACAGTACCTTTAGAACAATAGCAGCTGGATTCTCTACAGCTATTTTTGGGTGCAGTTTCCTAAGCTTAATTTTGATATATAACTATTGAAATTAAATCAGGCATTTTCATTGCTTAAAAACGTGGCTTTGATTTCACCAATTCAACAGGGAGACTATTTACCAACATAGTGTGGGAGTAACATTTCATTTTGGGTAAGAGCAAAGGAAATAAAATGGCTTCACATCGCTGTTGCTTCTATTCTGATTCCTTCAGAGTAAATGATTGTATTATACATTGACAAATGTCATAATTGGATTGTTAAATCAGACTCACACAAACTAAAGATTTTCCCTAATATCATGCTTTGCTGACTGATTTCAAGGATAGAAGCAATCGAGGAGTTTAGATGAAGCATTGTAAACCCCATCGCCAATGTGACATGCCCCAGATACTTCTAACTCATAGATCCTTGATTCTATTCATTATAAGAAATACTTAACCAAGGACATCCCTTAGGGGGTAGAGATAAATCTCTTCCTTCAAGCAAATGTCATCTAGTCTATTTACCCAATGGTCTAGTTAACAAGGAGATTAGGACAAGTCTCCTTAGCCTTTCTTGGGGGGTACACAGGGCAACTGCTTTAAGTCCTCCCTCTAAGTAATAATTGAATTACATAATTATGCTACAATTAAGACAAACAATTGTACGGAAAAAAAACTGAACTTGGAGGAATAAAATAAATTAGCAGTTATGAGATAAAAAATGTTTTCTTTAGGACGTAGTAATTAAAGTCAAAATGATAATAGTGGAAAGAATTGAAGACAAACAATCAGATCTAGACATCGATTTTTGGCTGTATGACTTTGCACATTGATTTCCTGAGCTTCAGTTTTACTAATATTCAAAAAGGTTGAGGGGAGATAAGCCTGACCAGCATGACTCTGGAGATTTTAAAAGATAATATAAAAGGTACAGCTTTGAAAACCATAAAATGCTCTAGACATATGCAATCATAATGAGAATTAAAATGTATTCAACTCCTCACTTCACCTAGGTGACTAACAGTATTATAAATCTCCTTTCTTACAGATAAGGGAAAAGTAGTCCCAGAAGTAAGCGATATTTTGATGGAGAGTTAGAAATGGAAACCCAAGTCTGTAAAACTCTTTAAACATGCCTCTACACTCAGCTAAATCATCATTTGGTAAAGAAGGTAATGACTGGGTATATGAAAGACAAGGAAAACCAAGGTAGAAGGGTGAAGCAGACAGAGAGAACTGTTTATACCGTTTCTTCCCATCTCATTTTCCTCTTAGTTCCCAAGAACTATTACTTCTTTTATCCTATACTTATCCAAACAGCTCTCAATAAAAGAACCAACACACCTATTAAATCAACAAACCTATTAAAATAAATGCATGAATTTTGGATCAGGATCAGTGGGTCTCTTTTGGGAGTATTTTGATTTTAGTAGGGAACAAAGACTTTATTTAATTAAAGTCAAAGAAATTATAATTACAAAATTTCACATGTCAATAACAGTCATAGAGGAGGCGTTTTGAAGACCCAATGGATCTTCCTGCCCCATGAAATCAGCCATTTCAGCAGCTGTTTACCCTATCTATTCACAAGGGAGACTTAACGTGCATATATACATTCTTTAAAAAGAACTTAAAAAGAACAGTCGCATTCTTCATTTCAACTTTTGTTTTCAAATCTTCGTCTTTGTTTCACTGAGAGCTCATCATTAACTGCAAGCACCCTAATGAACAAACCTGGCTCATAGATAATCTTGCCCAATTTTATCAGCAATATGACGATGCTGATGTCCTGTAGCCTCTCAATAACTGGGAGACAAAGATGTAGTTGGTGTGGGGAGATGGGAAGGTAGGAAAAACAATGCCAAATATACTCCGAATGGGATATTTTGGACAGAAAAGTCTGGGTGTCCTATTTTTAGTCTGCAACAGTGACTTTCATTAATCTTCCCTTTGAATATACAAGACAAGTTGCTCTAGAAAAGACTCCCTATTACAGGCCAGTGAGGTAAATTATGATGTGATTAATATTCTATAATGATATGTAAGAGAGGATGCTCATTAAGGTTGTGGGTGACAACAAAACGGAAAGAGTGCTAAGACCTTGCAAGATTGGAACATATTTCAAAGTGAATTTGACAAGTGTGAGACAAATGGTCAAGTAAAGAAATGGATTTTAATCAGACTAAGTGGAAAATTAATGTATCAGTTCTGTCACTATTGCCTCCATCCTTAATCTGATAACTGCCCATTATTTCTTCTGCTGTCCCATCATATCTTATCTGGCCTGATGCAACAGTTCCCTGAAAGAGCTCCGTTCTTCCTTTCCTGTTCTTATATGGACCATTCTCCATGGACCAGCTAGAGCAATGTTTTAAAAATGTGAATTAGATTATATCATTATTTTTTTTTTAAATCCTCAAATAATATTTAGAATACAATCTGAAATCCAGACCATGATCTACAAGGCCACAGATTACACGGGTCCCGCCCACATTTCTGATTCTTTCTCTTACGGTAGTGTTTTTTCTGTTCCCGGTTGGTCTGTTTGATCCTCAGTGAATTTTACCTGGGAGCCTTTGCACTACCTTTTTCCACAGAGTATAATGCTTCCCCTCACTCTTTACATGGCTGCCCTTCCTGTAGCTCTTGATTAAAGTCACTGCATTGAGCCGACTTACTTGACCACCCTGTATCTAACTCAGCAACTCAGACCCATCTCCACCAAGGTTCATCCCAACACCTATTTTCTTTTCTTTATAGTACCTGCCATTATCTAAAATCACCTCATTTGTTTTACTTTAAGGTCACTCTTCTCTCATGAGAAAGTAAGCATTGTAAAGGCGGAGTCATTTTCTGTCCTGTTTCCCTTATATATTCCACCTCAGAACTGGGCTTGGTTGGCATTTAGTAGATGCTCAGTAGATATTTGTTGACGGAACAGAGAGAAGATCTCAAAGTGTTATCCAAAGACACTCGGTGGTTTGTGAAACCCTTTTAAGGGTTCAAGCGTGAAAACCATTTTAATTTTCTCAGAAATATATGATGGAATTGTCTGGTGGTTCCACAATATGTGACAGAAATTACAATAGAGTGACTGCAGAAGCACATAAAATTTTCAATCATGTAGAACAATGCTACTCTTCCCACTAGGTATTTTAATTTTTAAAAACATGGTTATTTTTCATAAAAGCAAATACTTATTTTAACATGCAATGGCATAGTTATTGTTAATTTTAAATAGATACATAAGTATATACATGTTTTCTCAGTTTTCATTCCTAATATGGCAAACATTGATAAATATGACTGCATGAACAAAAGTTCTTGAGAATCTTCAGTAAATTTTGAGAGTGCAAAGGGGCTGAGTCCCAAAATTTTGAAGTTGTTGGAACAGGATTATCACTAATGAAGTTCCTTTATCCCCTAGAAAGTATCCAGGAAAACTTTTCCTCCAGTTAGAATGGCCCCCAAATAGGGTTTTCTCTTTCCTAATTCCTGGTTTTGCTATTCAGTATTCACTAAAAGACTATTTCCATTTTTCTTTCTTTCTTTCTTTTTTTTTTTTTTTTTTTGTCCCTCTCTTCAAATTCTAGCTATTCTTTAAGGCTATCTAAAATACTACCTTGGTCATTTCTGCCTCATAGCTCTAGCACCAAAAGCTCTCTCTATATATAATTTAGAGCATTGATCACCTATATTATTCAATGGCTTGTAACGTTATTTATCTTCCCAAATTTCCTGTAAACCTCTTTGGGGCAGGAACTAATGATCTTTCACAAACAACAATGATGGAGCCTGTATGTACCATGCAGACAGCACAATATGAGAACAGAATCGTGTCTTCAAAACTCTCCTGTCCTAAAAATCCAGAGTATGGGATGGTAAAGATTAAATTGGAACAAGAGTAAATTCAATCTCCATCCCTAAATTAAAGAACTATAGAACAGTATTCACAACTTGTGTCTTTTGGAATTTACTATCTGAAGTAAGCAGAATTCTCACTACAGCCTCCACCAAAGGTATCCACACCCTAATCCCTAGATCCTGTGAATATTTATTTACATGGTGAAAACAATTTTGTAATTAAGGTTATGGACCTGAATACAGGGACATAATTTTCTGAGGTAGCCCAATCTAATTGCAAGAGTTCTTAAAAACAGAGAACTTTGTCTGGAAGTAGGAGCGATGTCACAGAAGGGGAGTCAGAGAGATGTGACCCATGAAAGGGACCTGCCATTTCTAGGGGGCAGGAGGAAAGGTGCCATGACAGAGAAGACGGCAGCCCCTAGGCAAAACTCATCTCCTTGCTGACAGCCAGCAAGGAAACGGGACCTCATTCATACAAGCACAAGGAACTGAATTCAGCCAAAAACCTGAACTTGCTTGGAAGCACATTTTTCCTGGGCCTCCAAACAGGAATGCAGCCCTGCCAACATCTCCATTTTGGCCTAAGCAGAAGACTCAGCCTAAACACACTATTTCTGACCTAGAGAAATGTGAAATAACAAATTTGTGTTGTTTTAAGCCACTTGTGATGATTGTTATAACAATGATAAGAAACTAATACAGCATCTATGGTATGTTAACTGCCAAATATTCTTACAGCACACACACAATACAACCAATATCCTTTAAACTCCATGTCCTGCCTCCCACTTTCCACTCACCCCGCTGCCGTCCTTAGCATACAAATTATGCACACGGTAGACATGCTTGTATGATTAAAGACTAAGTAGAAACAGTAATAAATATTCACTGTTTAAAATTTTTGTTGCCCTGGTTTGTTCTAAAGGTATGTTTGCCCAACAATAAGAACCAGTTTTCAAGATTGTTGTATGAAACTCTATGCTTAAACTTTTGGGTCAATACAGTTAAAAGTGCATCCAAAAGGATGTCCAAGTCTGAAGCCATGGAAACTCTTAATAGTGTCAAATGAGAATGTTTCACCACCAGCAACTTTTGGAAAAGTAACCAGCACCTGATCTCCAGCTGAGTTTCATGTAATTTAGTTGTCAAAGTGATGGAGCACAACTCTTCCATTTAATTTATATGAAATCAGTATTGACTAGACTGTACCCTTTGCCAGGCCAATGGTAATTTTTTCTGGACAAGATATTCTGTAAATGGTGAGGGAAGAGGAGGAGGAGGAGGAGGAGGAGGAGGAGGAGGAGGAGGAAGAGGAAGAAGAAGAAGAAGAAGAAGAAGAAGGAGGAGGAGGAGGAGGAGGAGGAGGAGGAGGAGGAGGAGGAGGAGAAGAAGAAGAAGAAGAATGAGATATATATTGAGGGGAAATAAAATATAAAAGATGACATGTTCTCTTGGTGTCTTAAATTGAAGCCATCTCTTCTATGCTATTAAACTCAAAGTTTCTGTGACCTTGTACTAATAGTAATATTATCAGTGTGAAAGTCCTTGGAATCCTTCTCCAGGATAGAGCATTAACGAAGTGCTAATAAAACAGATTTTGTTCTTACTGTATGTCATTTTAGTAGGGCGTATCTTGAAGGTAAGAAATAAAGATTGACCGTATTTATTGATTGTTCAGTCTCTTTAGAGAAAAATGTGAATCTAAGTTTTTATTTTGATACCTAGACCAAAAGATTTCCAAAGAGCAGGGAAAAAGAACTCAAGATTTGTTTTAATTTCTTAAATTGTCTACACGGTGGTGCTTCCAGTATATCATAGAAGTAAACGCTAGTCTTCACTAGATACTCCGTTCTTGGAAGTTAACAAAGTTATTCATCACACTTTTTCAGTATATATTTTAATAGATAATATTTCCATCATCTAAAAAACACCTAAAATATATGGAGAAAAGTCTGTCTCTCATCTGTTTCTTGTTTGTCCAGTTTCCTTCTAAACTACCACCACCTTCAGAAGTAACCGTTACTGTTTTTGTTATTATTTTGATTCATCCAGAATTTCTTTAGGCAACTCACGAACCAAAAATGAGTATATTATTATTGTATTTTTTTTACACATGTGGTAACATACTTTACAAACTACTCTACCCCATGATTATTTTTAAATATAGTATCAATAATATTTCAGAATAGTTCAGTATGAAATTCTTATAGTTCTTGTAGTGTGCCTCCGAAAAGATCTGAGAGTCACGAAATGCTTACAGTGTGTCACATACTGTGCAAGCCCAGTAAGTAGTTTACCCCATTTAATTTTCTGAGAGGAATAGGAACTCTTAGAACTATTTCACAGGTTAGGATGCTGAAGATCAGAAAGGTTAAACTTTTTGCCAGGCTTTATATAGACAATTTGGAGTTTGGGTTTCCACAAATTGCATTCCATGCCTTATCACCTCTCTCAGCACCTGACTGCCTGCAGTTATGTATTATTCTATGTCATGCACACAAATCACTGGATTGCAAGGGACTGAAAGGGCCTTATGACTCATCTCATCCATCTATCTATCCAGTGTTTGTACCACATGATATCATTCATGTCTTCTAAATGTCTAGATGTCTCTAATAGCTAACCAACAAT
Organism: Rhinolophus ferrumequinum; assembly: GCF_004115265.2. NCBI lineage: Eukaryota > Metazoa > Chordata > Mammalia > Chiroptera > Rhinolophidae > Rhinolophus > Rhinolophus ferrumequinum. Next base: position 35,819,908 of record NC_046296.1, on the reverse strand, counting down.
AATGACAACAAAAAACAAAAACAAAAAAAACCTTAAGGACGGAAAACATATTTTCTCCTACTCTTCTGTCTTCTACCACTTTTCCAGTTATGGCTAGAAAAGTCCTTACATGTTTTCCCATAAGAATTAGTATGTTGACTGTAAGAATCATTTAGGGGTGTCCGGATGGCTCAGTTGGTTAGAGCGCGAGCTCTTAACAACAGGGTTGCTGGTTTGATTCCCACATGGGCCAGTAAGCTGCGCCCTCCACAACTAGACTGAAGACAACGAGCTGCCGCTGAGCCCCTGGAGGGGCAGCTGGATGGCTCAGTTGGTTAGAGCGCGAGCTCTGCACAACAAGGTTGGCCCTGCATGGGATGGGGGTGCTGCGCCCCCTGCAACTAAAGATTGAAAACAGCAACTGGACTTGGAGTTGAGCTGCACCCTCCACAACTAGATAGAAGGACAAAGACGTGGAGCTGATGGGCCCTGGAGAAACACACTGTCCCCAATATTCCCCAATTAAAAAAAAAGAATCATTTATATTGAGTCTCCCACAGGATCCCAGTGCTTTTATCATATTTGCTTTTTTATATATTTGATATTTAATATGAAATACATTTATTAATAAATTATTTATATTTATCCATATACCAATGACTGAAAAATAATAGTTATAATGCTAGATTTCTTTAACTTGATTTCTGAAAAAATAGTTTCATAGGAAATGAGACATAAAAGTTATTTGGAAGAAAAAGCATTATATGATCAAGTGAGTCCTGGAAATGTTACACATTCTCAGAAATTCACCATGTCCATTATTATGCACATAGTTCTAAGCAGTGAATACAACTTTGTTTAAACCAGTATTTCCTAAACATATCTACCAGTCTGGACACATGGAACTCCCTTTCCAAAGAACATATGTGAGCATCCTATCAACCATTTTCATGAACCATACTATGGGGAAAAAATGTTATAAAATATGTTCGTCTTAACACTATAGTAAAAAATATAGTAAATAGTATTCAGAATGAATAATACAGAGAAGAAAAGGCATATCTGAAACAGTGATATAAATAACACAGTTCTCCTTTACAAACTTCACAAAGCTACATAGCTCATCTCCTTGGCATAATTCAGAGAAGAATAGGGAAATTTTTCCCTACGCATGTAAATGTATGCATAACTTTTCTTGAATTTGTAATATTGCGGCCTCCAAAGCTCAAATTGAAGAATTTAAAACAATAGTATTTCATAATATTTTCTTGATTTTTTAAAGTGTTTCTTAGCCAAGAAATCATACATTGCTGTATTTACATTGTATGATTATTTGTCTTTTAGCTAACTCTTCATATAAGTTAACTCAAATAAAGAACTATAGCCAATATATTTGTTTTTTTAATTGGACAGTGTTTTATGGCAACATATAGCATAACAATAATCTTTAGTCACTTTCAGTGTTATAATTGTTTTCCTAAGGTTAAAAATAATCACACACAAATGTTTATTTCATAATTCTCTATTATCTCTGACTGAATGCCTCCTCTAAAATGCCCCTTTTGTTTTACTCTTCCCCTCTCCCCCTTAATAACAAGGTATAAACAAGAAATAACCCCTAAATCTCCAGTGGGAGGGAAAAATACTAAAACCTACTAAAAAAAAAAAGACCTTATGTTTTGGTAAAGCACTCTATTACTGTTAAGATTGCTTACTTCATTTCAATTGTAAATAAGGTAGATTTTACAGCAAAGCAAAAATAATGATAGGGCTAAATCTTCCCAAGGACAAACAGTTCTAAGAATGTCTATACCTTAGGGCAGTCGACTGAGAAAAAGCAAATACAATTTTTAATAGAAAGGGGTGGTGCTGCGGGGAGGGGAGCAAGACTAAAATTGACCTGTCATGAAGTTGGAATATGTTTAATAAAACCAGGTAATTGTTTTCTGATGGCTGCTGTCATGCATAAATGTAAACTGACTCCTGGACTATGTGGCTCTAAGTCCAAGGACGACAATTAAGGGAAGGGGGCAATCTTGTCTTAAAAGTTTTATTTCAGATGGAAAAAAAAGAAAAGAGAAACACATGTCAATATCATCTTCTACAAGGTTTGTTCATATGTTACAGTCTATTTGGGGATGTTTCCTATCAGGTCTTTTTTGGTGATCAATGGGTGCTCAAATAGGCCCTTGTCTAAGTAGAGAAACCCATGGAGTGACATGAAGGTTATTACTGTTTGGATCCACTCTAAAAGAATACTTAGAACACTAAGTTAAATGGCAATTTAATTCAGATTCGAGGTATGGAACAGTAAGGACAGCTACCTATAGTTGACGCTTACTATGTCAGGCTTTATGTTAAGAATTTAATATAGATTATAGAGTACCTACTTTAATTCTGCAGACAGAACTGTGAGATGTATTATATTAACCCATTTCACGGGTAAGAAAATAGAAACAATACAAAAAGAAAAAACACCTTGCTGTTAGGTGGTGAAGTCAGGATTCAAACCCAGGGCTTGAAATTTTAAGCTTCGTCATCATATAAAATAAAATAAAAACATAAGGCAAAAGTATGAGTAGATTAAAAGGTATCTACAGGAGCAAACTTTGAGTTATACGTATATACGTAGCTTATATAAATTCTGGTGATTTTGATGGATTCCAATATTCACAAACCTGTCTGTGCTATAGTGATATAGAAATCAATTTTCTGGTTATAGAACTGTGTAAACTGGATCAGACTCTAGAAGAGAGTTGGTGACAATTAGGTCTTTTATCTCCTACCTATAGAATGAGATACACCATCTTATACTAATGTACTAATGTGGACCTAAAATGGATTATAAAATTTCTACTAATCCAAATACAGTCCCTTTGAACTGTTTCCAAACTGTCCTCTTTATGGTTCACAGTTGGGTCAAGTCTGATTGTTTTTGTTTTTTTTCCAAATATATATTGTTCATCTTTTAGCAAGTTTCCTTTACAATTCTTATTTCTAAGGGAGTAGAAAGTTTGTATCACGTTTTAAAAAAAGGAAAAAGAAAAACAAAACAAAAAAATGAACATAGAACAGATTATTAGATCAGTATGCTACGAAGTACTTGCAAAAATATTTAAAAGAAAGATTTAAGGCAGTAATTTAGAAGCTAAACAATTGAAAATTGAATTGATAAATCATGATTTTTCAAGAAAAATGTAAAAGTATTATATTAGAAAATCACATCAAATAATATAACCTGGATGTTTTCATCATTTTAAATCTTTAAGATTTTTGGACTAATTTACATGTTTAAATTGTAGCTTTGGTCTCATACAGATATTTTAAGGCTCTACATTTCACTTCCTTCTCGATATTCACAATCAATTATAATTTTTCAAAACCTAACTTAGCACAAGATAAATACTAGGAAGAAGAATAACAAAACATTGGCCCTCTTATCGTAATTAATGGGGCTTATTAATAAATATATTACAATTTATAGCACTTTCTAATTATAATTTTTTTTCATATTTTCTCACAAAAGCCTGTGAGTTAGATAAGGCAGAAATTATCATTCTTTTCCAGCTAAAAAAAACCCAATTGGTGTTCTAAGAGGTGCGAGTAGGCCTCATAATGCCAGTTACACCTTCAACCTCACTGTATAACACTTCCTTCTACGTGCGTCCATCGTGCGTCCATGAGAGGACTGCTGGTTGCCACCTTCCAGGCCACAGCTGACTGGCCCATGTATCATCTGATCCAGAGAATGCCCTTATACAGGATGGTCTTTGGCCATAACGTGCCCACCTGTCAAAGATCTGCACAGACAGAAAGAATGGTAAAAATCTATAACTATCTGCACTTCTCTAAGAAATTCAAACTAGAGATACAGAAGTCAGTTGGTAGTAAAAGAAAAAGCAGAAAAATCACATACAGAAAAGAGAGACAAATTGAGCAATTAAATCAATGAGTGGTATAGTACTCGATCGCTGATCCCGCAAACTGTGCCTTGAGTCCCAGTCAACCTTCTAGGTGCTGAAGTCTATCTTGTTCTCTACAGAACTATCCTGAGGTTCTTTTGTTGTTGTTGTTGTTGTTTGCTTGTTCGTTTTTAAGGAGGGCGCAGCTCACAGTGGTCCATGTGGGGATCGAACCAGCAACTTTGGTGTTATTAGTACCACGCTCTAACTGACTTAACCGGCCATCCCCCGTTTAGGTTCTTGTTCTGTCTTGAAGTCTGGACATATTCCAGTAGCTATTTCAGAAGCATTATGATCACTGTATTCTCCCTTTCTTTGTCAATCTTTAAAACACATTTCCATTATTTAAATAACATGAGTGGCCTCTTTTTCTAACTAACAAACCAGTCTACTAACCCCTGGGGTACTTTTTTTTTCCTTTCTTTCTTTTGATGCATGTACCTGCTGAATTATCTACATTGCCTGTTCTGACTTCGAGAAAATCTTTAAGGCAAAAATTACATGATTCAATGGTATATTTTGTCCAAAGGGTTAGGAAACACTTCTGTTAATGGCAGGGAGACTTTTACCTTAGGAAACGAGTTTAGCTAACTATTGAGATAATCTTGAGAGCCATTAGCTAGTCTCCAAATGATAAACAACTCTTCTGAAAATTTTGCTCAAGATGAATATTGATTTTAAAAGAAATTTTTATAGGCAATAAGTATATATTAGTTATGGTTTATGACAAAGTAATAATATTAAATATTTTAATTCAGTTCAAAATATTATATTGACTCTTTCTAACCATAGGTGTTAATTTTACATGAAATCTATAAAATCTTACTGTTAAATAAGAATGTTATCAAAGAATGAGGCATTGTTAACCTCAATGTGATAAAAGAAGACAACTCCAATATCATAAGACTGACTGCAAAGGCATAACTTACTCTTTTTTTCACTAAGAAGCAAGGGTCAACCGAAATATTTCCCATTTCATATCCTACCTATTTTTCCTTCAGTGTGCAACATAAAACCTCCTACTTCTCTTTGTTTTATAAAATTTGAACAACCACGGTGTGGTAGTAGCAGCTAGTTTATCTCATGACAGATTTCAAATGAACTTGCACATTGTCAAGATAGGTTTAAAGTGGCAACTGTAATTTTTGTTGGGTATATGCAGCTGTATCTTATATTTCTGGTCATAAATCTTTCACTTTATTGTCTGGATATGTACTGAAGGAGGAGAAAAGTATAATAGGTGTGTATGTATTTGCTTGGCTTAACTTCGATCTGTCTTGCTGGCTTTCATCACCTTTGGAAGAAACTGCATTTCACACTTAAGCTGTTCTACTGGGGAATAAGTGATGGCCATCCTGTGGATTTTCACAGCTGTACAAAAGACATCCAGGTGCACCTGTCTTTTGAATCAGAACCCAGTTAGCCCTTTTCACATTTACAAAATTGCTTTTGGGAGATTCAAACCTGGATCACTTCCAACCTAGTTAAAAATAATTCTGGAAAAAAAGTGCAGTGCTGGTTCTTGGCGGTAGAAACGTGAGTAATATTCAACTGCAGCAGATTCCTTTCAGAAGGTTCGGATCCCCATTTCCACTTCCGAATTTCTTGCAGAAGTTATCTTGTACTTCCAGCTTTCTTCTGATAAACATATTGAAAAAATGCAGTCAAACAGCTTTTTATTATTTCAAAATTTGAGCTTAAATTTAATCCGGCTGCCCTGATGATGCCAAAAGAAGCTGCTAGGGCATTTTCATTATATCCAGAGCTGACTGCAGAACCCCTTGTCATTCTTTAAACCTCTGACAGCATCGTTCATTTAGAACAATGTGATTGATCCAGAAGGAGCCAGTGGCAATGAACGCTGGGTGCTCAAACAGAAGAGAATATCCTATCTAGTTGAAATATGTTTCCTTTTTCATTCTTTACCTAGAGATAAAGTCCACCATCGTTTGGATTTTAGATCCTGGTACATCTTAATAGAGTTCCCTGTGTTGTATTAATGGTGCTTGCATTTAAATCTCAAGTATCAGTTATACTTGCATCATCTGTAGCCAACAATATTAGAGTTGCCTATCATTACTAAATATCCTATTCCTGAAAAATGCAGATTGTTAATTGAACATTTTGTACGTTACAAGGATTGCAGGTATTGTAGAGAAGCCGCCTATTAGCCTTTGATTTATACAGAAACTGAACACTCATTAGTGTTTTAGGACTGACCTAAGAAACCTGCAAGGGCAGGTGTTTCTCCGCTGGAAACACTCTGGAAATTAGACCTAATGTGAATGAATCTGAGAGTCAAGGGGTTTTAGTGGTATAGCTTATCTCTTGTCATGAATCCTAATCTAGATTCCTCAGCACTCAGGGAATAGATAAGCAGATGTTGGTGGTTCATGGACTGTTTCCAAAATTTCCAAAATTATCATAGCAATTGTAACAGAAAGGACTTCGCACAGTAACTAAAATGTCAATTTTATCAGCATTTGGCTAGAATTGTATCAGCCTAGTGTGGCATACCTTGGCTTTATTCTTATAGTCCAATTAATTTTGTTTGTGATAAAGTTCTTTGTTATTATTATTGGGGACACAGCTATAGCTTCCCAGCCAGATCTTCAGTGCCAGGATAAAGATTTAAAGTACCTAAGAAAAGGCAAGCTTCACAGTTTAAAAGGAGGTTCATGGCCTTGAGAGGTGATCCTCAACAACAGGTAGAGTACCTAAGTTATACAGGGAAAGACTCATTTTCCCAAAGGCCAAGGTACCTCTGCTCAAAACAACTCCACAGTGTGGGGTGGAAGGCATGAGGTCTCAGAAGAGGAGAAAACAAATCTATGGTGTTAAGTACTAGTGGGATCTATTCTGCTTCTCTCCATTCCTCATTCCAGCCCCTCTGCCTTTTCTCACTCATTCTTTTCTTGAGACTACTCCAGTAGGGAGCCAGGGCAGGCTCCCTAGGGAGGTGGCAGAAACTGTGGGCTACTGAGGCCAGAGTGAAGACCACGGAGTCAGTCCGCAGACTTAGCTCAAAGCCAGGAGTGTCCTCAGAATCAATGGCAGGCCTCTTTGTGCTGGGCCACTGGCCTTTGCTGAGGACACGGGTACCCTACGGACCTCAGATTCTTTAGCGTCTTCTAAATGGGATCTCCCTCTGCTTTTGGCCTCCCAAGGGCCAGTCTTTAAGGGAGCTACCCCAAGGGGTTAAGGACAGTGTAGCTCCCTCCTCAAGCACCAGCACATGCCGTTTGCTTCTTCCACAGATGACCACATAGGCTCACTTGTTGAGGAACAAGCTTGGCCTGTGTAAATGGCGTGTGATGTATGCATGCACTTGTTCAACACATATTTTTTGAACACCAGTTGTATGACTGCTAGGCTTCAATATGTCACCCTGAACCATACAGAGTTTCTGTCCTTATGTAGCTTATATTCTAACAGGGAAAAATATATGATGCGTGTAGTTACCCAAATTACCCAAATTATGATAAGTGCAATGAACTGGAAATGCTTAAAGCTATGAGAGAGTACAACAGGAGAATTTAGTTTACCCCACAGGGTCAAGACAGACTTCCCAAAGGAGGTAAGTTGTGAAGTATGACAGGGACAGCCATGTAGTGGATCATCCAATCTGGAGGAGTTTAGAAAGGCAGCTGCTTTAGAGAAAGGCACTATTAACAAGCTACACAGGATAACAGCACAGACAGGGTTTAGTCACCCTAACTACCCCCGAAGGAATAAATCAGGGAAACCGAGAGAAGTCTGGAAATATCCAACATCTTGTTCTCTGGCTTGGGACCACTATTCTGAATTGATCCTGGCAGACTTCTTGGCCTACTGAGTAAGGGCTGTTGTTTTATGCTTAAGGGACGAACTATCCACTGGTTCAAGACCAATGTGTTGGAACTTTGGCTTATATTAAATTATTCATACATTCCTAGAAGGAGGCCGCCTTCTAGGTCAGGAGATTCCTTTAACATCACAAGAATATCAAGAGCTCAGCTGGAATAGAGGCACTATGGTGGTCCAGCATTTCCAGCAATCCCATTCCAGAGTGTATATTTGCAGTTGATATATCTAAGACTACATTCTCATTGATCAATGAGTGAGGAAAGATCTAGGGACATCTGAATTGGTGGCTAGAAAACACCCAGCATACCATGTGCGATGACTAAACAAGGCTCTCCTATATAAAGAAAGGCTGGAGAAAACAGGGAGAGCAGGTAAAAGGTAAAGTTGTCTACTTGCAACTTTACATTGAGGGTGAACAGAGAGCTTTCAAAAGAGCTGTAGACATATATTATCATTGAAGGTAATTCAACTGTCGATTACATGCTAGGAAAGAACCTCTTGAAGCAATAGTTGGTATTCCTGATAACTGCCAAAGGGCCTTGATAGTTCAGCAAGCTGCAAAGGAGAAGAAATTTAGAAACACACATCTAGCTCATATAATGCAATTATTCCAGACCACTACAGAGAACAGTACAATTTCCGCTGCTATAAATATACACCTGTTCCTCATTCGCGAGGGCAGCCTGTACCCCCGACCCACACACACCTTCTATCCACATAGCACAGACCAATCCTTGTGAATATTATTCTTGCTTTGCCTGCTCTTGAGTTTGACTTCTATACTTTTGAACAAGGTACTGCTGGATGCCTTTAATCGTCTCCGCAATTCAATAGTTTATTCTTTGGATAAGGTTCTGGCATTTAAGTTAATGTTAAACTGGCTGTTTTTTAGCTTAACCATATTCTACCCATTTTGAAGGATTTCTGAATAAATATTAAAAAGTGTCTTGTTCTTTGGTTGTTTTTTGGTTTATATACCACACATCAGGGAAATCATATGGTTCTCTGCTTTTTCAGTCTGACTTATTTCGCTTAGCATTATCATCTCAAGATCCATCCATGTTGTCACAAATGATAAAAGAACAAGACAGACAAACGAGAAACATAACTCATAGACACAGACAATAGTTTAGTGGTTATCAGAGGGTGGGAGATGAGGGTAAAGAGGATCAAATATATGGTGATGAAAGGAGAACTGACTCTGGGTGGTGAACACACAATGGAATTTATAGATGATGTAATACAGAATTATACACCTGAAATCTATGTAACTTTACTAACAATTGTCACCCCAATAAACTTTAATAAAAAAAAGTGTCAACAATAAATGGACTCGACATTTAGCTTACACATGTTAAAAACGTATGCCCACTTCTTTGCTGGTGAATAAGCACACAGTACAGGGCTGATAAGCATCTAGCTTGAATATTTCTGTTTGCCTCTCTGACTTTTTGTCAAGGAAAGGACAAATCGTTACTTGACCACAGTTAGTTTGGTTATCAATTTTAAACTAGTGTTTCGAGATGTCAAATTCAATATTCTTTTTATCTTTTTAATTTTCTTTCTGTTTGCAACCATATCTCATGTTAAACTGCAACCAGATGAAGTAAAAAATTGAAAACCTTTACCTACTAGGACCCATAAGAAAATATTTAATGACCTTTCTGGATTTGGGGGATAAAGAAGCAAATGACAACAAAGTAAACAAAATTCATATATAATGGAAACTTCCATGCAGTTACTGGGTCAGTTCAGCTTAAAATTCAATTTCTAAATTCTCAAATTCAACAACACTGCATAATAAGTACTAGCCTCTAGTGCAAGGCTCAATCTAAATTAGTAGTTGCTGATTATAGTAAGTGTAAGAATTAGCTGGAATGCTTATTGAAAAGCACTCATCCATAGAAGGTCTACAGCAGGCCTCAGGAATCTGCAATGTTATCCCTACAAGTAATTCTAAAATACTGGTTTAGATCCTGTACTTTGTGCAACACTGACCTACATTGTGACTAGTGGGAAGGGAATTAGGATTTTCTTCATGCTTACGAGCTACCAGACACATGCTAAATATTATATGTTATGTTACATCATTTGATCTACACAAAGGTATCATGTATTGAATACTATTCACTCTCTTTTACAGGTTCAGAGAGTTTAATTAACCTAACTGAGATCACACAGTAAATTATGGAAATCAGGTTCCAAAAAAGAGAAGTCAGATTCCAAAGCTTTTCCTTTCTTTTTTAATGCTGTAACTCTATATACCAAAACAATAAAATTAATTACTCTTTTTCAAAAAATGTATTAACCACAAGAATTTAAATTAAAAAAAAAAGAAAAGAAAACTTTCTCGTTTACCAAATTTAATAAACAAAATCACTCCTTTCACCAAGCTCTCCTTTATCAGTCTGATGACAGTTAAGGTTCTTTGTTACCCTAGGGTCAACTGCTCAGCTAATCAGAGATCTTGGTATAATGTCACCCAGGCCCACTGTGTCCTTATATAGCTTTTCACACTTTTTAAAGGGCTTTCAGATACATTATCTCATTTGATTCTTCTAACAACACTGATAGATCACACATAATAGAAGCCGACTTGCTCTTTTAATACAATATGGTTCTCACTCTGCTCCTTAATTCAGAAGTACCATCATCTCAAGACTTTAACTCTAAGAAGCGTTTATTTGAGTTGTTCCCCCTGCCCTGTGAGCTTGGTGAATTTGTGTCCCTGTATAACCTCATGACTGCTGCCTCTGTCCAAGGAGGCCAGCCTACCCAACAAAAGACAACATTAATAGGGGATCTGGCTGAAATGCCTTGATTTGTTTTTCTCTGGGAAAATAGGTAATTGCAGAGAAATTGTCTCCAGTTATTCAGATTTAAACATTTGATTTGATGAAGGCAGTATCTTTTACTCATTTTGTTTCCCAGTTTAAAATCGTGGTTTCATATCTCCTGTTCTCGTATATTTGATCATTACATTAAAACAGTTGCAATGGTGAATTTAACGCTGTGTCCATTTGGAAACAATCTTGTTGTAATGTAATATCTTTACATATGACAACAGCATTTTACCAGAAGCCTTTCAACAGTAACATTTTATGGAATCAGCAGAGCAGAGACCTGGCAAGTGCTGGGCTGGCAGAGGCTCCCCAGATTGGCTGTTCCAGCTGCACCATAAGGCAGCCAGCTACAGATGACTGACTTGATCCTGAGTTAAAGTCAGCTCAGGAAGAATAAATAAATAAATAAATAAACAAATAAAAATATATAGATATATAGATATAGATATATATATATATAGATATATAGATATAGATATAGACATAGATATATACAGATATATATAGATATACACACATACATAACTGTATATACGTATATACACATGCATATATACATATATACAAGGTGTGATCAAACAATATGGTGAATGTTTTAATTTTCAAAATATATTACAGTAAAAGGCACATTGCCATTAATCCCTCTCAAAGTACTCTCATACTCCCCCTCACTTCAAACACACTTATCCCATGGCTCTTGCCATTTTCTGAAGCAGTTCTGGAACTCCTCTTTCATGAATGTCTTTAGTTGCGCTGTCGTGGCTGCCTCCATGTTCTGAATCATTTTGACTTTGGGGAAGAGTCAGAAGTTGCATGGTGCCAAATCCAGTGAATAAGGTGGATAAGGACACACTGTAATGTTTTTACTTGACAGAAATTGCCATATAACAGAAGTGATGTGTAACATGGAGCATTGTCAGGATGGAGGATGATTTATGGCACACTTTAAAACACACCTCCTCTCACCCGGAGCTCCCTCCTGACTGACTGCACGGAACAAGTTAAAACTTGTCACACACTTTTACTAAGGTTCAACATACAGCTTCCATATTGAACATCCCTGCCTTTCCATTGGATGGCATCCAACAGCAGCATGCGCCATATTTTGTGATCACAATGGAAAGGCTCCATGTTACACATTGCTTCTGATGTGGCAATTTCTGTCAAATAAAAACATTATGGTGTGTCCTCACCCACCCTATTCACCGGATCTGGCACCCTGTGACTTCTGGCTCTTCCCCAAAGTCAAAATGACCATGAAAGGAAAACTTTTTGAATGGATTCAGGACATCGAGGCAGCCATGTCAGCGCAACTAAAGACATTCATGAAAGAGGACTTCCAGAATTACTTCAGAAAGTGGCAAGAATGGTGGGATAAGTGTTCAAAGTGAGGCAGAGTATTTTGAAGGGTATTAATGGCGATGTGTCTTTTACTGTAATAATTTTTTTTTAATTTAAACATTCACTGTATTTTTTTTATCATACCTTGTATATTTACACACACACACACACACACACACACACACACACTAACACACACATAAAAACATCCTGTCCCTTTCAAATATGCATTGTAATTTCCCGTCTACTTAAATTTTCAAATGTGTAAGGAAAAACTGGTTAGGGGCATTGTGTGTATATCTACATGTACTTAACAAATAAATATAGAGACAGAGTATCCTACCACTAATTAAGTGTTATTTGCCAAAACACATGACATCACATATAAATATACAAAGCTGTTGTTCTATTGAAGAATCATCTGAACTATATGAAATCATTCATAAGCCGAAATCAAATGTTATAAGACCCTGTCCTTCTCAGAAAAATGTAATAGAAATGCAATGTGATGGACTTTTGATATTTTTATTTTTACCCAAATGTACAGTAAAACTAACGTGTTGCTGAATTTCAATCATATCATACATCCTGGATAATCATACAAATACCAAAGGAACAGAGAGACGAGCAAGCTGCATGATTAATATCTAACAGTAAATAAGGTATATAGTTTTTTACGTTAAAAATTAGAAGCAAATTAGTTGAAACATTACGGAAAGTGGCAAGATATGTGCTAAAGAATAGTGTTAACTGGCGTGAGTCTTCCACACCCCTGCCTTTGACCATTTCCAGTAACTAAATTAACTTTAGTCAAGGTTAACTGACTCTATTCTATTGCCACAGATGGGTCCCTTGGCTATGCAATTTGTACTTTAATCCTCCTGGAAATTGCAAGAGGCCAAATGAAATTTTTTACATTCGGCCAGATGGAGGAGAGAGGAAAGCCATAATTCAGACTTCACTGTAATATATTACGGGAAATTTGTCTCTTTTTAGTGTCACTGATCAGGAAGATAACCCTTACTTGTCTCTAGCACTCAGAAGCTACGTTGGTGCATATCCGACATCAGGGTCATGGACATTTCTCTACTACACAGCTCATCTTGGAAGTGAATGATATAGTTCCCTCCCTCCATTAATCATTAGCCTAGGACAGTGTCATAGTATATGGTTGCCTGAGGTAAAAATAGATGACTGTTAATTTTATAGTGCAAAACCCAACAGGGAAAGGCCTGGAGCTCAAAGATTGAAATTACAAGTTTCTAGGAAGATTCCAAATACACTATGTTCTCAACAGATGTCCCCATTTCTTTTGATACAGGCTCCTAAACTGTACTACTAAATCCAAGCAGTGATGTGTATCTCGGGCAGCAGCCTGGAATTCTGGACTGTTGGTCTGAGAGTCAGGGTACCTGGACGTACCGCTAATATGAGTAGGATGATGTGTAGGTTGTTCTGTTTGCCTTTATGCATCTGTTAAATAGGCATAATAATATCTGCAATATTTACCTTATAGAGATGGCGCAACAATTCAGTATAACAAAGGAATATGAAATCATTTGGAAAAAGTTGAAAGTTGTATTTAATTATATGACATAGAAAACGGTTTGAAATATTTCCAGAGAAACTTAGGTTAACATCCACCAGTGGTCTGCACATTGTTAAAAGTAGCAGAGTCATGAATAAGTCATTACTCTATTGAAAACTATGCAGAGAATGTATATGAAACAACGTCTTCTACTAAAAGCGGTATCTCACCTTTACCCATTCAAATGGTATTATCTAGCCAGAAATAAATTCATTTCCAAATACTGTGAAGGAAATAGTACTGTCCATACTATATATATATATATATATACACACACACATATACATATATATATATACATAAACATAAATATATATACATATATATACATATACATAAATATGCACATTTTGGTCATGGTAATGATTAATAATCATCTGATGGACAGAATGGAATGATGAGGTGAACATGAGATTAAGGATCATGCCTGGATTCACATTTGTGTTCTAACATTTTCTGGTTGTATGACACCAGGTAAGCTTCAGCCATTAGACCCTCACTTTTTATTAACCAATGATTATAATAAGAATGTTTTTCACAGGGTTGCTATAAAGATCAAATGAGAAACTGGGCATAAAATTCATTTGTTAACTGGAAATTACTTTGAAATACTGTTATTATTACTATATAAATGCGGGTTCATAAATATGTCATCTACTTCTGAGAATATTTATATGACTCCCACAAATTTATATTTCCAAACTAGTTTTCCAGACATCTTTCAATACTCACCACACTGACCTTCCATCCTATACAGTAAAATTGCTGTCTCCTGTCTTGTGCACTCTTGCCTTTTTGCTTAGTTAACATGCCACATTCTCTCTTCCTATTATCCACATGAAACATTCTCCCTGCTCTTCTCTGTCCATCCATCAAGACCCACCTCAGTTGCCACTTTTTCTGTGAAGCCCTCCCTGATCATCAGAATCCATACTTACCGATCTCTTTTCCAATACTTATTGTTGCCTGAACTCTTTTTTGGTGGCACTCCTTTGGCACTTATCATAACCACATTTATTTGCAGTTATCTTTTCAAATAATGTGTATAGATCTCATCTTTATCATAAAGATAAAGATCTTTGAGTTTAGAGAACATGACTCACACTTTTCAAGGTCCAACGTATCTAGTGAGGTATCTTATAAGCAGCAGTCAGTGTGTATGACTGATATAAATGAAATAAATGAAAATGTGATAAATGGTATAAAAATCGAGATCTAAATATACCTATTCCATGTGACAGGAAGTATTTTTTAAAATAATATATTCCAAAATGATTTGTATGGTGTGCCATTTCAGTGTGCATATGTTTAACAGAATTGCCAGAAGATATCCTGATATAAAACAACCCATTTCAGAGTTTAGAAGGCAACCACTGATTAAAACCAAACCAATTTCTGCTCACGAGGGAGAAGCATTTAAGAAGCTATGATCCATAGTACATTTGGAAAGAATCCATCCAGTACTGACTAAATTAACACACAAATCACTTGTGAAAAAGAGTAGACTCAAGCAATTTGCTAAGTTATAATGGAAAACAAAATAATAGAACATGGGTGGAAGATAATTATAGTCTACATTTCAAATAAGAAATCAAAAAATAAAACAAAGGAAATAAATGTACTCATATAAGCAAGTGATCACCTATTTGCCAACTCATTAGGTATCATAACAAGAATTTATTTAATTCCAATTGACCTAAATTATCATATCTATCTTGATCCATAGATATTTATATTTAGGTATGGAAAAGGCATGGTTTACTCAACTACTATACAGGATTTCAGGAGCATACAATTGTTAGGGTTTGTTAATGTCAGAATCCATCGTGGGCACCTTCAGAAACATCATTTTTTAATCCTCTCAACAATCATCTTTCGAACTTCACAACTACTTATTTACTACTTATTATCATTAATTTGGCAATGAATCCTGTACTATTTTACTGTTTTGTGATATTTCTTTTTCGTTTCCTTTATCTTTTTTTTCTTTCTTTTTTTTTTTTTTTACTAGAATTACTATTTCTCTCTCCTTTTTCCATTTGTTTATTCATTCATCTATCCTGGTTAAATATTTATTAAGTGACTACTAGGTATCAGGTACTGTTCTAAGCTCTGGACATAGATTAATGCATAACGCACAATCCATGGCCTAATACAGCCTTCATGTTGGTTTTTCTCAATTCTTTGTCCATATATATACACAACCAAACTTGATTATTAGCTTCATGGATGCTAGTTCCTTAATTTTGTTTCTTTGCATCCTCAACAGTATTAAATATGGCGGGTACTTAATACAAAATTGGCATTCAACAATATGTATCACTTTGTTTAAAGATGTTTAAATGTTATTATAAGAGTAAAATGATTTAAAATGTATCACAATTATTAAATACTTATTTGATAATTTACTTTAAAGATTTTAAGAATAATACTGCATCAAATCTTGTATTATAAGGTAAGGACTCAAAGGAAAGTCTAATAACTGGTATTTCCCACACTACACATACCGTCCTCTACCGCTCCTGTCCCCACTGAAACACAGTTATGTATACAGATTTCTAGGTCAGATTTCTGTTGTAGTTGGAACAATATCCATATTTTATAAGGCCTAGTTTAGTTTCTAGTGTGGATTTTTACTATGATTCTCAATAATAGGATCACAACTTCTTAATAGACATTTCCTCAGACAAGACTATGAAGACTATCCCTTCAATTATTTTGATAAGATTTTTGTATTTGAAAATAGGGTCTCTTGTTTACAGATCAGATGGAGGAATTTAACTTAGAATGATAGTCTATGCAAACATCATCCTGTTTATTCTTCCCAAGAAGCCAGAAGCTAGGGCAGTATGCCTGGTCTCTGGTCTCCATACCTTCAGTTAATCCCTGATACACATTTTTTGGTTGTTGTTATGCTTTGAAAAGCAGCATAGCATAGCGCATGTTTTTTAAGACATGACTTTAGATAAAATAGTTTCCTATTCATAGAACTCTTAGAATTATTTTATAAACATGCATATAAACATCGATACCTAGCCTGTGATACACTAAGTGCTCATCAAATGACAGATCGTTGTTTGTGAGTCACAGGAAAATAAAAAGACCTTTGTGGAAAGCTTATCTTCATTCGGAAAAGTTTATCTTTCAAATTTTCTGGGACCAGATAAAATATATGTTCTTATATAAATATTTTGCATATATATGGGAGAATGAAAGCCCCCTCCAAAACTGGTTTAGTCATATTATCATCAATAAAGTTGGCTATGGATTGACATAGACAAACAGACAACACCATGGCTGGTGTATGGGAGAAAGAGAGGAAAGGGCATGTTTGAAAATTAATGAAAGATAAAGTTATTCCACTCTGGAAAAGCAAACTATACTGTTGTGTTTAATCCCGACACAATATAGTTATTAATCTATAATCTGTTTATGTTACACATGAGGAAACCTGGGTCAGAAACTTTAAGTGATATGCACATTTCATACAGTTATTGAATTAAGAATTTGGCAATAAGTCCAAAGCTGAACAACTAATTGCAGTATCAGGAAATGAGGATCTTGGAGCAGAGGTTTCAAGATCAAAGCTTGTAAGTTCAAGTGCTGTGTACATGCATGAAGGTGTATATATGTGTACACATACGTGCACATTCATGCAACGCAAACAATTCAGAGGAGAGGAAACTATGGAAAATAGAGAGCACACTAACAGAAACCACGGGCATTCAGAGTTCCTCCTTTCTTCTATACCTCCATCCCTCTTTCTTTCCTTTCATCACTAACTTGATTAAATAAAACAGACTATTTGTAACCACTGCTTTAGGAAGTATTGTAAAGATGTTATAATTTTTTTAAAAAGAAAAAAAAAATCCTACAGCTTATACCATTGTGAATGCCCTAAAGGTTATGAAAGAACTGAAGATTTGGAGTCTTACCAGTATAAGATGGGAGATTTCACATCTTAATCCCTCAACTATCATAATTGTGTTTGTTTATATTATGCCCTGTTAATTAAACCTCTTAGCATAATTCCAGTTTATGAACCTTTATTATGGATCAATGTGGGAAAAAAAATACTGCTTAGTCAGTATAATCAGTATATTTATGCAAAGAAGAATATTGGAAAAAATTTCATTTTAAAATAAATTTTTAAAGATAAATATTATTTCAGTTCATTTTGTTTGTGGCTATTAGCATAGAGGTTTCATAGAGACTGTATATAATAGGAATTTCTAAATCTTTACCTCCCTAATCTTGAAAGCCTTCCTTAGGACAACTTTGCTTATTTAAATTCTTTCTTGAAAGCAGTAGATCCAAAATTGGAGAGTAGATAAACACCGTGCCTGCTTCCTTCCATGAACGCATTAAAATTACAACTAAACTATAGAACAATCAACCTGGAGAACCATCTGAAGTCTGGCTGAAGAGAGATTTTATAACTAAGGATATAAAGAAGAAGCCACACCGTGACTGGTAAGAGGAGTGGAGACTCGAACCCGGGCTTGTCCCAAACCTCTGTGTGGCACATGAAAATTGGGAGAGATACCTCAGCAGCGGATATTCTCACCAGAGGAACAAGGGACCCCAACCCTCCACACCAGGCTCACCAGCCTGGAGTATTGGTGCTGGGAAGAGGAGCCCCTGCAACATCTGGCTGTGAAAAACAGTGGACATTCCAACCATCTGGGTGGGACAGAAGGCTGCGGGAAACACAGACATCATCTTAAATGGCCCATGCACAAACCATCTTGCTCACAGGCATTCACCTTGGGCTCCAGCGGAGGGACAGTGATTCTGGGGTTGTCAGAGGCATACAGGGAACAGACTGAGGTATGTGGCTTTGAGGCCAGGACTGGAGGCCAGTTGCCATTTTCCCTGTGTGGAGTCCTCGTCCTATGGAGCTGGGCAGGTGGCTGCCACCTTTAATGTGTTGAGTCCACCCCCTGTGCTTATGACCAAACCTAAATCTGATTGGCCTGGTGAGCTCCGGGGCTCTGCTCTGCTGACTCCTTGGGATTCCGCCCCACCCAATTACCCCAATGCCAGAGGCACTTTCTCTGAGAGCAGCCAACCCCACCTGCATGACATTCTTTCTTGGAAAACTATCGGAGTTCATGGGCCTCAGGCAGGTGACAACTGGTCTTGGTGTGCTCTGAGACTTTCCTGAGTAGTTCCAGGCTCAGCAATGGCATCAAGCCAGAATTTACATTAATTTGGTGAACACAACTCTTCCTACTGTAGTGACTTCCTGAGACCCTGCCTCACCCAATTCGCATACCACACAAAGATTTATCAGTGGCTGTACTCCAAGGGAGCTGGCAGGTGGCAGCAGACATCAGGGTATCCTGGCTTTTTGCAGAGCTACCCCAGGCCTGGTACTGGTGGCAGCTGTCCTCGGTTAAAAGCGTGGCCTTTCCCGCATGCTTCCAGGTTTAGCACAGTCAGTAAAAAAACTGTAGCTTGCTTTGTAGCTACCACCAAGTAGTCCCTGGCTGGTCACAAGGAGTGGGTGACCTGGGCCTATACCAGAGCCCCTGCCAAGAGCCCCCAGAACCAACATACCTGGAGGATGGCTTCAGACCACAGCAGAACACAGCACGTGCTCCACACGTGGCATACAAAAAGGGAAGTCTTAACAGGCAGCGGAGCTCACTGGGGCGAATCCCACTCACTTGGGTAAGCCTACCCCTCCCAAACACAGCAGCTTGTAAGCTGTGGACATTGCCAAACCCCACAGCCAATCATTGCCAAACCCCACAGCCAATCATCCTGAGAGTCAATCTCACCCATTGATGTATCAATAGCAATCAAGGCTTAACTATAATAGGAGAGCACACACAACCTATACAAGAGACACTACTGAAGCACCTGGAGCAGGTGACCAGGGAGACTTTGCCAGGGACCCACAGGGCACCTAAGCATAAAGCCACCCAACCAAGACTGGGACACATAGCAGATTTACCTCATACATAGAAACAAACATGGTTTGTTTCTGCGGGGGGGGGGGGGGGGGACAGCCAAAATTAGGACACAAAGAAGTATGTCCCAAACAAAAGAAGAGAAGAAAACTCCAGAAAAAGTAAAGAAAATAGAGACAAGCAACCTACCAGAGACAGAGTTCAAAACAATGTTTATAAGGATGCTCAAGGAACTTAGTGAGAACTGCAACAGAGAGATAGCAAGCATAAAAAAAGGACATAGAAACCAAAAAAAAAGAGAACCAGTCAGAAGTGAAGAATACAATAACTGAAATGAAGAATGCACTAGAAGGAATCACCAGCAGACTAGATGAAGCAGAGGATCGAATCAGCGATTTGGAAGACAAGGTAGTAGAAAACACAAAATCAGAACAGCAAAATAATAATAATAAAAATAATCATCATCATCATCATCATCATCATCATCATCCAAAAAAATAAGGATAGTTGAAGAAACCTGTTGGACAATATCAACTGTAACAACATTCTCATCATAGGAGTACCAGAAGGAAAAGAGAGAAAGCAAAGAATTGAGAACAAATTTTAAGAAATAATGACTGAAAACTTTCTTTACCTGGAGAAGAAAATAGACATACAAGGTCAGGAAGTGCAGAGAGTCCCAAACAAGATGAACCCAAACACCAAGACACATTATAATTAAAATGACAAAGGTTAAAGATAAAGAGAGAATCCTAAAAGCAGCAAGAGAAAGGCAACTAACTTGTAAGGGAGGCTCCATAAGATTGTCAGCTGATTTCTCATGAGAAACTCTGCAGGACAGAAGGGATTGGCAGGAAATATTCAAAGAGATAAAAAACAAAGATCTATAAACAAGACTACTCTACCCAGCAAGGCTATCATTCAAAATCAAAGGACAGATAAAGAGCTTTCTTTCCAAACAAGAAAAAGCTAAAGGAGTTCATCACCACCAAACCAGTATTAACAAGGGATGTTAGAGGGACTTATTTAAGATGGGGGGGAGGGGGTAATGAATAAAATGGCAATAGTTAAATGTCTATCAACAATTATTTTCAATGTAAATGTATTAAATACTCCAATCAAAAGATATAGGAGGGCTGAATTGATAAGAAAACAAAACCCACATATGCTGCGTACAAGAGAATCACTTCAGATCGAAAGACACACAAACATGCAGAAAGTAAAGAGATGGAAAAAAGATATTTCATGAAAATAGAAATGGGAAAAAAAAAAGGAGATGGGGTATCCATACTTATATCAGACAATACAGACTTTAAAACAAAAGTATAACAAGAGACAAATAAGGACTCAGTTATCACTTCTGGGTATTTATTTGAAGAAATCTAAAACGTTACTTCAAGGGGATGTGTGCATCCATATGTTCATCGCAGCATTGTTTACAGTGGCCAAGATGTGGAGGCCCCGGGGTGTCCATCGATGAAAAAATGGATAAATAGGAGGTGGTACATATATACAATGGAATATTGCTCAGCTAGGGAAGGGAATGGGTTCTTGCCATCTATGGCAGCATGGATGGACCTGGAGGGTATTGTGCTGAGTGAAATATGTCAGACAGAGGAAGACAGATGCAATGTGATTTTGTTTATGTGTGGAATGTAAAGAATACAATTAACAAACAAATCATTAACACACTCACAGATACAGAGAACATTTTGATGGTTGCCAATTGGGTAGGGGGTTAGGGGTGTGGGCGAAAAAAGGGGAAGGGTTTCAGAAGTATAAATTGGTTGTTACAACGTAGTCATAGGGATGTAGGGTATAGAATAAGGGATATAGTCAATCATATTGTAATAACTATGAATGGTGTCAGATGGGTACTAGATTTGTTGGGGTGATAGGTGAGAGGGGGTCGGAGGCAGTGTGAAAAAGGTGAAGGGATTCAGAAGAAATTGGTAGTTACGAAATACTCACAGGCATATAAAGTACAGCATGGGGAATATAGTCAATGGTATGGTAATAACTATAGTGCCAGGTAGGTACTAGACTAGTCAAGGGATCACTTCTTAAATTATATAAATGTCTAACCTTTATGCTGTACCCCTGAAATTAATGTAAAATAATATTGAATGCCAACTGTAATTGAAAAATTAAAAAGGTGAGGCGGGGGCGGGGGGGTGGGAGGTGAAGGGCAATAAGAGGTCCAAAGTTCCAGGTATAAAACAAGTAAGTGAAGGGAATGTAATGTACAGCATGGGGAATACAGTCAATAATATCGTGCTAGTATAGTATGGTGTCAAATAACCAGTTGCTGGACTTCTCATGATGACCACTTCTACAAATGTTGAACAACTATGGTGTACCCCTGAAACTCATATAATATTGTATATTAGCTACACCTTTAACAAAAAAAGCTTAAAAAATATATTTCTCTATTTCAAGACCCTATTCACATTCAGCGGCCTTCCTGAGTTTTCCCCATCACCCCAAATGAATTGCTTGGAACAACAGGAGGGTGAGGCTGAGTGAAGCCATTAGCCATGTCCAAAGTAACTCTCAGACTTATCTATAAATAAATATAAGCTTGTATTTAAAGAACAAATTATAAAAGCATAAATCATTCATCTCCTCAGGGTGCCAAATTTTCAGCCTGCACAGGATGTCTAGTTGTTTGGCCCATGCCCTTGCTATATAAACCTGGGAGCATGTGATTTGGTGTTTGGATCAGAAAATGCAGTTTCCATATAACTGATACAAATGTGTGTAGATTGTCCCTCTTAATGTTTTGTTTTTGTGTTTTTTAGGCCACAGGTTGGCCCTGGGAAGAAATTATAATGGGGAACTTTGTTTTAAAAAACTCCCATAAATTAAATAGAGCAGAATTTACGTAAAACTGGTTCCAACATGTCTCTCTCAGCCTATCTCTTTTCCTCCAAACTACACATCAGACACATTTAGAAAGGTACAGCTGCGTCTTCCAGTTAATTTGAACTCTTTCCCTGTTTCTACCCATCAATAAGCAAACCAAACAGTGCTGAGGCCTAAGGGCTCCTCCCTGATACGAGCTCCTTCTTTCCTGCAGTAATGTTGGTATGGAGGGTAGGGACGCGGAGCAGCAGCTGAAATGGTATCTGCATCCCTATCTACATCAAAGGGCTGTGTTTTCCTTTCATGGAACTTAGTAAGAGCTTTCAGGAGGGCAAAGGATCCATGTTCAGCCACAATGAGCTGTTTTGCATTTAGAAACCACTAATTGCAGTTTCTCTGGGATCTCCTACATATTCAAAGACACTCAGACCCGAATATAGATTAGGCACTTCACCAAACAGATTCTCTGTTCCCGCTACCAAGATTTTGAATACATGACAATAATTACGGCTCAGAGAAACACTACAAGAACATGAGGAGAGCTCCCAGGCACCACTTAGCTCTCCTTCGTCCTGCATCCCCTCTCCGCATCCCATCACTGAAACCTGAACCAGCCAATTAGATGAACAGCCTGATCTTCACTGCCTGATGCAGCACAATGCCTGCGTCTTACTGCTGCTATTAGTCTCACAATTCATTTCTAGCCTGGAATCCAGGCCCTGGGGGTCAGACAACTCTCCTCCATTTTTGTAACCCAATAAATAGGCATTCACCTCCAAGCACATGGAAGTCTTAGTTCTATAATAATAGATGTGGACATGGAAAGTCTGATCCTACTTTAGCCAGTAGATGACTCAGCTGGGATGGACAGTCCACCTTCTGAGGTCACTTCGCATATCTGCTTTCCCAGAATACATCTTAAACTCTCAATCACAGAGCAGGGTGTCCAAGGAACCATGAATTGCCCCAGAACTTCAAACCACCGACTGCTACCTTAGCAGTCTGGCTAATCTACAATGTTCATTCATCTATCCTGTTATAAAATTAGCTCTCATATATGATGGACTCTAGAAGGTACTGGAGCCAAGAGGAGGGTCTCGAAGCATGCATTTCAGAGCTGCATGCCTTCCCCTTCACCAATTACAAACATATAGCACTCAGGCTCCCCTGGCATGCATACTTTTGTATTTACAGCTATTAAAAAGAAGGGAAAATAAGAAACCGAGGGCTACCTCATTGAGGACTACACGAAGCATTAATCCTCAGGAAACTAAGTTATTGACTATTTGAAGTGGAATTAATTCTAAGTGTCAAGAGGACTTACGGAAAGGAAAAATAAAAGTAGTTTAAGGAGTCATATTTATTAATTACTGGCACATATGAGGCACTGTTATGTTTTGTATACAGGATTTATTTTACTTAAAAAATAAATAATTAATTTTCCTCATAAACCTGTGGGGTGGATTTTTTACTTACATTTTATAGGCAGGAAAAAGCAATACACAGAAAGGTTAAAAACTGACCCAAACATATAGCTAATGAGTAGAAGAGCTGGAATTAAAAACCTAATCTACTGTATACCAGACTTTATTTAACAGAGTTAAACTATGATTGTTGCAGTTAGAGTTCTCAGGAAATGTCCCCATGGTGGTAAACAAACAAACAAACAAACAAACAAAACAAAACAAAAAACAAAAAAAAATTCTGAAAAGAGGCAGATGATCCAAAACTCTATCTGCACAAGGTCTCTAGACTCTCCTTAGCCCTTTGAGGGAATGCTCATAACTCTAAGGGATGTATCTCCATATGAATCTAGCATTCCATATTAGACACTATAATCTTTTGTCTGGAAATTGCTATATGTAAAAACATACTGAATCTATGTGTATATCAAACCTAATTCTTAGGTTCATACATACAATTTGAATATACACTTGTCATTCACTGCAGTGATTCTAGACTAGATGCTGGTGGCACAAGGATTTAAAAAGACCAAATCCCAAAGCCTAAGGCATTCACAGCAAAAGGAGGCAACAAATTTAGTCACAATTCACCATAATATAATGTAATCTGGTGTATCAGCAGCATGAGCAGAGGACTAAGAGATCATAAAGGAGGGGATAATAACAGTGACAAATTGGAAACAACCCAAATGAGCAAGAAGATATCAGCCAGGTAAAGTATCATATATCCACATGACAGAATAGTAGACAGCCATTAAAATTCTACTACTTCAGACAGCTATGAAGTAGTAGAAAACTTAATGACGTTGGGATATTTCTGATGTATATTTTTAAGTGGACCAGCAGTCTGTAACATATAAGCAACATGATTTCATTTAAATATATACTAGATAGATAGATAGATAGATAGATAGATAGATAGATAGATAGATAGATAGATAGATAAATAGAAAATTTCAGCAAATGTTTACAATGGTTATATAAAGGTTAGGATCATTATTTCTTCTGTTTTTTGCTTTTTATACGTTTTCTAAATTTTCTATAGTGAATAAGTATTTCTTTTGTCATCGGCAAAATTTTCAATGCATTTGATTTAAAAATCAAATAAACAGTGCTAGCGATGACCTAGCAACTACAAAAAAAAAAAAAAATTTCCATTTGAAATTTCTACAAATTGAGGAAAACTAAAATTCCTAAGTAAAATTTATTTTCACAGAGGGTCTCTTTAGCTCCAAGCTGCCTCATTCTGATTAATCTTGCTTCCTTGAATTTCTGGTCAGTATTTTGGAATCATGCTAGATGTGGTATCTTGCCTTGGTTCAACGCCTCCCTCAATCTTAAAGAGCTCTCATACTTAGAACACTTAGAAGCAGAGTGGCTCGCCTGCTTGGCATCTTTTGGAAATGAACAGGTCATTTTGTTGTGTATTGTCATCCAGTTGGTAACAGTGCTGGTTAACACACCCCTCCTAGCAAGAATGCAGGACATCTATTCTCTCTCTGCCTTGGTGTAAATCCCAAAAGTTATAAAGGAGGAAAAGAGCAAGAACCTCCAAGATTTACAACTGGACAGACCCCAGGAAAGAAACATGAGGTCAACAGTCACTAGAATCAAATTTGAAATAAGACCTGAAATGCACAAGTGCTTGAGTATAGTCTATAAGTACAAAGCTTTAAGAACTGGTCAAGGATGTCATGTGTCTTGTCATGCTTGCAGACTTGTTACCCAAAGCTTTCCATTTATTTATGGCCAAAATGCTCAGGCTGTTTCTCTTTAAATTCCAGTGTTTTGATGACTTGCTATATTACTCATGCATCTTGAGCTGTGCCACTGGGAAAAGAGGAAGACCAATTTGAATTATTGTTATTATTGGGCAAGTCAGAATATTAACAACTAACTAATCCAGGTGAAGAGCTAGAGTCTCCGCGAAAGCCTTTCAATGTTTCTGGGCCAGTTTGTCTGAATTCCAAAACTGGAGGAAGGTTTTCACTTACGAAGTTACCCAGAGTCTGGACACGAGGCTAGCATCTTCCAGTGGTTGAGCATAGATCACCATCTCATATAATTTACAACCTGGGTGGCTGCAGGCTGACCTTATGCAGCCTGAGCTGCAGACACAACGTGGCGAGCATTCCAACGTGGCGAGACTCAATGCACAAAGAGATGGCTTCTGGAGAGCCCCGTGCCTGATCTGTTGTGAACTAATCTTTTTTTTTTTCCCCAATGGGCACTGAAAAACAGCATAATTTATACATGCTCATATATCACCAGCTTGTTAATTCAACATGAAAGCAAAGAGATGACAGAAATACATGTTCTTGCATCTTTTTTTCTATTTTCTCTTTCCCTCATTTTTTTTTTTTTTTTTTTTTTTTGTAATACATGAATAGAGCATGCACGCTATTTTAGGTGCTTGCTCAAATACAAGATTCTTTGTGATGACCTTTATTATTTTGGTTAAACTAAAACCCATAGTTGTGGTTAATCATAAGATTCCCTAGGGTGACTCTCCCTAAATTAAGCTATCAAGAATTTATATTTCAGGCCAAGCTATCTTCTGGATTTAATAGTATCTGATCCAAGGCGAAAAGAAAAAAAAATTACACTGAGTGTTAACAGGACGGCATACAGAAGGTGCCTAGATCCTCTTGAATAAGGAAAAGAATATGATGAAATATTCCTGGAAAACCATTTTAGATGCCGTGAAGGCTGTGAAGGGGAGGATACTTTAGAAATAGTTTTGCTATTTGAGCAAATATTTCTAAACCTTTGTTTTTTTCATTGACAAGCTCAATACCAGCAAGTTAGATTTAATAGAATATTTTAACCCAGGATTTGTAATTATAATAATTTTTAAATGTAGCTTTTTATATCACAAAATTGAACTGTTTGACACATATTAATAAATGAATGAATGCACTTAGTCAATTCAATTAAAAAAATAACAATCACCTTTTGTTTGTATAACTTCATATAGTAAAACACCGGCTCACTGGCTGAATATTACACCTTTTAATGTAGTGGTGAGAATATATACTATAATATACAAAACAGATAAATAAATTCTCTGGACAGCTAAAGAAGTAAATAAAACACAGTTGATACTATTTAAAAAGCTAGGTATTAAAAGAAAAAAAAATGTGTGTGTAGGTGATGGCGTATTATTCAACTAATCATTCATTTATTTATTCAAAAATACAAGTATTTACTAAGTGTCTGATATAGAACATGCACTATACTAAGTACTAGAAGTACAACAGTGAACAGAAGCATCAAAGTGTCTTCCCTCTTGGATCTTTTTCCCTGATTATTGGGATAAGCAATAATTATCCATATCTGGATCTGCACATTTAGATTTAGTTCACTCTTAATACTAATCCACTTTACATGTGCATGACAGAGCAATGAGAGCAATGAAAAGAGCATCAAGAGGTCTAGTCTTTTATGTAATCTCTATGTGACCTTGGCCTTGACATTTAACCTACGAAAACCCATTCTCCCCCATCTTTTAAATGTATTGATTGGTATGAATAGATGATCTCTAACATCTATTTAAGTTATAAAGTTTCCCTGCTGAAAGAAAAATATTTTTGACTCAAGTGGATAGTTTTTATAAGTGGAAAGTTCTTAACAATCATTCAAAAATAATATTAACTGACTAATTACAATCAACAGCAATTTACGTATCGCAGTATTTAAAAATACGTAACTGAAGTGGTAATGGGCAGCTCCAAGCAAAGTTTATGGGAAAAATCACCACTCTGATTATAGCCATTGTGAAGGGTTGTCAAAAACAGCAAGTAAATTACAGAGGAAAAGATCCACAAATGCTTTCCTGAAAATCACTGCTATTATCATGGTGTTAACTGAGTAATTTTTTCAGCACAAGGGGCAAATCCATTTTAAAAATATAATCAGTTGGACGGTACACATGGAAAATGCAACTCTTATGACAGCTAATCTGAGGTTATTCTATTAGATAAAATAAGAAAAAAAAATTCCACACACACACACACACACACACACACACACACAAAACCTACATTACATATCAGTAAAATAAGTTATCTGCGTATAATGATAGATCTTTTGCTCAGCTTTCCTTGCAGAGTAGGGAACAGAAGAAATTTCAGAAATAATGACTCACAGAGACACGGACGAACCTCTTTAATATTAAAGATAATATGCATAAAAATAAACTGAATTAATTATGTTTGGATTATCCAATATTTTCATTAAAGAACAACAGAGCATGGAGTTGACTGCAAAATGGCATTTGTTTCTAATTGCTTTGATATAAATAAACCAATGTCAGATTAAACAGCTTTAACTCTCCGTATTAGAGAAGCTTTGCCTTGGGGTGTCCTGGGCACAGCTTATGATTCTAGAGTTGTTGAGAATCATATTCTTCATAAATTATAGCTGATATGCAGAAACTGCTTCTTTCATACTTCGCTGCTTGTATATCTGGCAATTACCTGTTAACGTAATTATTCTCTGTTCTCTTTAGCCCAAATAATCCTTTAACTCCTTTTATTTGCACTGTGATTCATGTTTCCAAAAATGTTTTGATATTCCTTACGTTTTTTAAATCTCAGACACTTCTTAGGGGTAGATAAGGCAGGGATCAATCACCTGGAGCCTCAGTTTTGAAATAATGATGATGATGATGACACTCCACCGTAAGTTTTTGTGGAGATTAAATGAGATAAGAACAATAATGATGACGATAGTTAACATTTCTTCATTATTTGTTATATGCTGAATACTATTCTAATTGTGCTACACAGGTCAACTTATTTCATCCTTATAGTAACCCAATAGAATAGGTCCTGTAATCTCTCCATTTTATATTGGAGAAAACTGAGTTACAGGAGGGAAAACTATTATTTTTCCCAGGTTATACAGAAAGTGACAGATCCACTACGTAATGGTGTGAGCTGCCTAGAACTAGAATTATATCTGGCATCATGTTACTTCCTTTTGTCAATAAACACCTTTTTACACTGACTCGTGGTTTCAACAGAAATCCAATTGTAGTCATTTCAAATCCTTAATTGAAAGAGAAATGACATAAATTGCACAATATAAATTCTATCAATTCTAAATAACTCACTTTGATTCTGTACTGAAGGAAAATAAACAAAACAAGCAGGGCTGAATTTGAATTCATCGATATCATATATTATGGTGATAAATAAAATTTGTCAAATTTTAAAGGAAATTAGAATATGGCTAGAAAGAGTCCTGCAAAAAGGACTAAATGCATAAGAAGTATGTTAAGTGTTAGTGCATGTTTTTTTGGAGCGCGTGGAATTGGAAGAGCTTAGAAAAAGAGTTCACATATAGAGGCTCTGTATTTCACATGCAAAAAAACAAAAACAAATAAAAAAACCTAGCTTTTTAAGCCTATGAAGCAAGACTTAACAAAAGAACTTTCAAAAGAGTTCTCTTATCAAAAACCCCTTACTCTTGAAGGAGAATGATTCCTACTGAATTACACTAAGAGTATTTTTTTTAAAAAGAAAACTGCCATTTCTGAAGTCACATGTTAACTCATATTTTATTCCCAGCAAGATTCTGATTACAACATATATGCTCTTTGAAGACAGAGTCAATATCTTAATGTTATAGTATGAATACCTGAGCCATGTGGTATTCAATAATTCAATAAATGCTTCATTTATGAAATTTGGAACCTAACTCTTGCTATTCTACCAATAGTAATAATACATATGTATCATACACAACACAACACACACACACACACACACACACACACACACACACACATCTTTCCCTAGAGCTGAAAATAAATTTTACTTGTTTTGCTTTTACCAGATGCCCACTGACAAAAATTGATCATGATGATCCTAAAACATCACTCTTTATTTAAAGAAAATAAATCTTAAAAACAGTAACATGTAGATAGTGATTTTCAAATGTAAGAGTAAAAATATTGATTAGCATAATGAGAAAGAAAATGAAAGCATTTATAAAGGGCTCTAAAGACTTCAGTCTACCCAGACGATTTATATTTTTAATTAAATCTATTACCAAGGCAGTATAGGAGAAGAAGATATTGGCTCCAATGTCAGATTTAATAAAGCTAGCATTCCATGAATCAGGAGAGGAGAAACAGGCGTTGAATAGAAAAATGTTGGTGGGGGTGAGGGGAAAAGGATATTGAGTTCAGCTAAAATCCCATCCACTGACAAATCTCTGAATTACTGTCAAGGTTATTGTTGACTCATAGGTTATCACTTTACAAATTAGGAAAATGTTACCCCTTATCAACACTCATTTCTATCTGTTAGAAAATTGTCATAACATAGTTATAACTGTGTTGGAACCAGATTCTGTACCATTATCTTCCTTAAAATTGTAATCAGCATACAAATCAACAATATCCACAATGCGAACGGCATCTGTTAGATATGAGGGCACAGTGCACTGTACAACCAGATATAGCAGTCCTGATTCTCACGTTCAGGACAGACTTCTTCATCTTGCCTTATTCCCATGTATGTCCCACAATGTCCTTTTGCTACTATGAAAGCCTGAACATTTTGCCTACAAATGACTTTTCAGAAAACCAAGTCATAGTTTTATCGACATTTCCATTTATCCTAATATGTTTACTACTAAAAAGGTAACATTCTGCTTTACTTATGTATATATAAGATAGTCCATTTCAGGATCACAAATTCAGAAACACTGGCTTTCTGAATTTGAATTGCACAATGCATGTATTAAATTTCTCTTCTCTACAGATTAAGAAAACCATCAACAATGTGTGTACTTGTGTATGTAAATAAAATTGTGGTTTCCTTTTCTTCCGCATTTCCTTGGAATGTTTCAGCATCACCATACATTAATATATCTATATCTTTTTGATTTGAGTATCTTTTCCTAATATTGAATGTCTTTCTTGTATATATTAGTTCTTGGAAACATTGGTTGTTGCCTAATGTCTAGCTGGCTAAGACAATAACTGCCTGCTAAATATAGAGCCTAAAGCAAAATATCAGCTGGGCACTTGCAACATTGCTCTATGAAGGGATACTGATTATTTGTTGCACTTCTGGGTCCAATAATACAACTTCCACATACCAGATAAAGAAACAGTGTTTCATTAAAGTGAGGGCTCATAATGTTTTAGAAAAGTATCCTCAAAACTATCAAGTTAGTATATTTACTAAACTTTCCTTTGCTCCAAACCAAAGAAGTTTGAGTACATGGTTTATAACAGTTTATTGAGCTTGTGTTAGAGGTGATTATTATTTATCATTTTTAAAAGGGTCTACTATACTAATGTGAAACCTATTTTTTAAAATTATTTTCACATCCCTAGAATTACATTATTTTACTGCTAATCATATAATACATTTCCCAACTGGATAGAGCATTATGCTCACTCTACACCAATTTTCAACTTGTTTTGCCCTCAAAAAAATTTTTTAATTGCATTTTTATATTCCACTAAGGTTTTATTTCCTATTATCAATAATTATATCTTTTTTGGTATGGCCTCTCTCTCTCTTGATTATAAATTCTCTGAGAACTGGAAGATCTCTGTAACTGAAATCTTCATGCTGAAATTAATCTACATTGCTAATGTGTATTCAGGGGTTTTATTGTGCCATTCAATATGCAAAGCACTTAATAAAGTTGGTCTCATTTGATCCATCCACATTGTAATTTCGGTAATATCATTCTTCCCATTTCATAGGTGAAATGATAAAAAAAAAAGATGAAAATAATTTAAGTTGTGCAACTATTAAAAAGATGAGGAAAGTATTACAATCTATAAACCCAGGATTTGAACCCAGACACCCTAACTCTAGACCCACAGTCTTTAACTACAATGCGAGTCTATGCTAAACTACCTCTGCAAGGAAGCTTGTGTACATGGTCTTCTGAGGAAAAGTGATAGACAATTCCAAACGCTATGGACGATAATGAATGAAGGCTTCCCTGTGGTCTCTAGGAAGTACTCCACTCCTCTTCAGGCTTCTCTCTTGTCTATCAGCACTTCTCACCCTCTCATCAGCATAAAGACCAATATCCCTCCAGAAATGTGGAGAGTAGCTATCTGACACCACCAAATTCACACCTTGCTTTGCATTCTCCCTGACAACTCTATTCATCAGCTCTTCTGCCTGCTTCAGTCTCACAATTCTCTTAGGTCTTGCTTTTGAAAGCAAGGCTCAAAATTTCTGTTCTTCTCTGAGCCTGTCAATCCCTCACTTTCACACGGTACCTCCTTTTGTATGACAGAGATGCTCAAGTTCATTATCCACAGGTAAGGTCTCATCCTTTCTTTACCTTCTCAACTACAGCAGTTCCTCTCTTTACCTTTGTCATCTTGCAACCATTTTCTGAGACAGATGAAGTACCCAGCATGTTCTATTTCCATAACATTTACATATTATTAATAGAAACACAGGCCAGTATCTCAAGAGTGACATTGAAGAAAAATCTGTTCACATTTTATAACATAACTGTCCAAGAAGATGATCTTGCCAGTGTTTTCTTGAAACAAGTTTCTTTTTCTCAAGTGAGAGAAGTGCTTTTTTTGTACCATTTTTGGAATATTCTTATGTTCTACTAATTTAAAATTGTTTTCCCTATTATTTGTCTGATTGGCACTATAAAGTGACATCAATATTGTCAGATTCAACCAAGAGTCATTAGAACCACAATAAAATAGCACGTCTCTAGAGACTATTTATTATAGCACAAAAAGGAATCAAGCATAACTTTAATAGGATTTCAGACTGTGTATCCTTGTCTAAAAAAAGCTCGTTTTCCATGTCTAGACAATTGGAAGATCAGAACTCTTTCCCACCTCTGTCATCTTCCTGTTGACCAGTGTAGCCCTTAAAGAGAACCAAAGGAGACTCCCTGCATCTCACAGATGGTATGTAGTTTACTGTGGTGTATCGTGTTGGTCTATAAGTATTTCTTGGATTTTCTTCTACTTGAACTTCAAAATTTTCCCTTATCTCACTTTGATTCCATACACTCTGAGAACTCCAGCTTCTTTTTTCACTGTAACTCAGACAAATCACTCATTACAGTATCCTTTAGTCTTTTGATACTGATTTCTGGCCTTGTTCCTCAATCTTTGCTATAACCCCAACAATATTTGATTTTGATTTTTTGAGAAACAGCAATTAAATTAAACTTTGGTTATTATATTCACAGAATACATATAAAAACAAACGTACATCAACTCAAATAAAAATGACTACAAATCAAAAGGAAACAGAAGAATGAATTAATAAGAATCAGGGTGACATTTTTAAATAGTCAGTATTATTGAATTTGCTACAAAAACTGAACACGAAGTTACTAAGTTAAAAACAGTTAAACAGTTCCTAAGTTAAAACAGTATTCAAATTATTTACGGGTTAGTTGCTTGAAATTTTAAAAACACTTATATAAACTACTAAATTCAGTGAAATAGTCTAGGTGAATAGAGATTTTAAAATCAGAGTCAGAGCGGGTATTATCAAGGAGAAGTAGGAATACAGTGATATAGGCAGAGGCTGAGCTACCTAATTTAGACCTTGGCAAGACCAAATGTGCCAGTGACCTAGAGTAATGGGCTGTGGTTCACAAAGTGAAGTTAAGAGCTAATAGGAGCTATTTTCATTAGCATCACAATAAGTGTTTGTTAAATGCACATTCCCGGAATCCACCTTTGATCTTCTGTGTCAGAATCTCTGGTAGTGGAACCCAGGAATCTGTTTTGCAGAATCCTGGTTGCCCCTACCCCCGCCAGGTGACTGTAACTTTATTAGGAAACTTTTCATAGCTATCAATGTATAGATAATCAATACAGAGCCCTATGAAACTAAAATAAAAGGTGTAAAGCAAGGCCCTTCAGTTTTGCACATTAGAAATTCTACCCAACCGCTTGATTTGACTCACTGTGACTCCTTGTCTTTTGGCAGCTGACCTGATGGGTCAAGATCTTTATTTTATATCCAGTCTATGTGTTGTTACTGTCAGAGAAAAGGCTAATTTGAAACTCACTGGAAATGTCTGCCTCTATGTGGGTCATAAAACTTAAGCATGACCTTTAAGTACTTTATATTTTCTTAAAAATAGGTCAGTATCACACACACACACATTATATATATATATATATATATATATATATATATATATATATATATATATATATATATGCGACCAATGGGTTTATATATCACCTTTCAGACTCTATATACAACCCCATGCACTTTCTCTACCTATAATAAAATAGAAAAGTGAATATTCAAAAAATAATTTATTTCTTATATTCCAACATGTACATACAGACATGAAAACGGCATGCTTTTCTTCTCAGAATGAAGATAAAATATAAGGAAAGTGAAAAGAAAAGAAAGGAAAAGAAAAGAAAAGAAAAGAAAACTGTCAACTGAACAAAAGGAGAGAAAATAAATTTCTGGGAATGTACTGTTCCCAACTCAATGTTCTCAGCCAGTAATTGAGCATCATAATTACTACTGGGATAGAAACACTTCGGGCAAGGCCTGAAGTCAGTGATGAGTTGCTAAGAGGAGTAACAGTGATCACCACGGCCAAAATAACAGTAATGACGGTGGAAAGCATCACAATCTGAACTTTTCCATGAATGAAACCTAGAAAATTTAGATTGTGTCTTGTTTTTAAAATTTTACACTTGCTTGGAATTGCAGATAAATACATACTTACGAGATTATTGCATATATGTTTTATGGAGAGCTGTTTAGTCAGAATCCCTCCTAGATTAATGTAAAATAGAGTAAACCGTGTTTAGCTTTAATTTTGTTTTAACTCTACCTCTTAAGAAATAACAGAAAACAGAGTCAAGTACAGATTATCTATGTCGGTGCAACACCTATTTTTGTAAATCTTTGTCCCTTGTTACCATTTCTACTATTTCATATATCTGCACGATCATCCCTGTTAGGACCCAGGATATTCCCAAATTAAACTAAAAAACAGAGGCACCGAGCTGAGCACAAAAACAGAAAGTTTGATTGCAGTAGATTTTCTTCTAGTACACAGGATTCTGTGTTCTGATTTAGAAAGATTTATGTGCAATTACATTAAGTAGCTCAGATTCCAGTGTGGTCAGTACCCTCAAAACTGGACATGAGTCCGTTATTCTTAACTAAAAATGCAGTGAGCTACTTCAGGAACAGAATTATTAATATAACTGTCCTGTCATTGACCGAGTGAAATATTGAATGAGAGAGAAATGCCTTTTTAAGTATACTATAAACATTTAATATGTCAGAGCTTTACATGATGCAATGGGGAAATGTTTCTGTGATTAAAACCTGTTTTTACTGATGATTGGACCAACACTTTGTAAGGTTTCCAGACAATGGCACACTTATAGAAAAATAACATTTTAATTGGCTAAATTAACTGACAAAAAACAGACCAAACTAAGAGAAGTAAAAACTGGGAAATATTTATTTTTATCGCTCACATCATACACTAAGCCAAAACTTTGCTCAAATTGTATAATTTATGTTTCTTTTACATAATGACAAATGAAAGAAAACAAACAAAAAACAACTTCCTACTAATGGCATCAGTTGAGATGGAAAATGAGCATTAAGTGAATAATGGTTAATACAGACAAATGAATAGTTAGCTATCTCTGAGACTATTTTTTTCTGTGCAATGTTTTATTTCTTTAGATAGATAAAACAATTATACTTAATGCAAAAGTAAATACAGTCATGACTTATTATTTTTATCAGACTACCAGAATTAACTGTTGGATAATGGCACCATGTATAATGAGAATTGTCTTGATCTTCCAAATTTGCTAATCTTTAGAGAGGATTACTACTTGATAATACAGTTCTGATAATGATCAACGATCAAAAATGAGGTTAGATTAAAGAAAATCAATTTTCAGCAGGTTATTCTTAGGTTTTATGAAGATATTTCTAAGAATGGAAATTAGGTTGAACTAACAATGATTCTGTTTTCTTTCTTATTTTAACGTAATGTATAATATACTTTTTAAATGTTTTAACCACCTAAGGATGCTCTATATTTTTTTCATGTTTGCATGTATGTGTTAGAGGGGTATAGGTCTGAAATGTTTACATATCATAGTTTTTCATTTGTTTTAACTATTAAAATGTATTCTTAAATTTTCTTAAGTTAGTGATTGTAAATTAGAAGTGAGTTTGCCCATTCCCAAGAAGACATTTAGCGATGTCTAGAGACATTATTGGTTGTCACAATTAAGCGGTAGTGTGGGGGTCCTGGCATGTATTAAGAAGAGACAAAGGATATTGCTAAACATCCTTCAATACACAGAACAGGCCACCATGACAGAGTTATCCGGCCCAAAATGTCAACCATGCCACACTTCAGAAACCCTGCCCTAAATCTTTAACTTTGACTCTGATCTCCAGTAAATGCTTAGTTCAGAAAGAAGCACTTTTCTGTGGAACATAGAGTTCTGCTTCCGGGTAATGGCTCCCTTCCTCAGTACTGATGGAGAAGTAACGCATTTGTACTATTAATCTGAATCCAGAATAAAACAAGGGCAAGTCATCATTTCAAGGTAAAATGACTAAGATGAAACGTCAATAGTTCTAAGAATTTTATGTTGTTGTTTTTTTTTCTTTCTGTGACAATAAACATCATGTTTATGCTTACTTTCTGTTTTACTAGGTGTGAAGCTAGAATTCTAATGAACCATCAAATATCATAATAAGGGAGTGAGAACAAGCACCAGGCTCAAAGGTCCATTGCCTGCTCATGTGAGGTCCTCAATTCACTCTGGCAGTCTCAATAAAACGAATGAGCTGTAGAGAAATGCTTATTCTGGCAGCGTACCTGTAACTTAAAATATTTTCATCAGGAAACACACACACACACACATACACACACACCCATCACCACTACTACCGACAACAACAACAGCAACAACAAAACTCCTTTGTCTATTCTGTGGGCCAAAAAGGCAGAGCAGACACATTTCAAAGGATGCAGGTAATATATTTCACTACTAAATTATTTCAAGCACATAAATCCAGAGAAGAAAAAAGAACAAAAAAATGAAATTATATAGGACTCCAACATGTGCAAATGTCAAAGAATGATAACTAGTCAAAAGACCAGCCTTTTAATATGTACCAAGACCAATTATTTGGCTACAACATAGCTTATACACGCACTATCTTTGAAAAAATCCATTTCAAGTGAAGGATGTGTTAGAAGATAGTCTTCTCTTTTAACTATTTCTATCTGGCCTTTGGAGTGAAGTGGTGTTAGCCTATCCATATTTAAAAGCTCAAATGAAAAGGCTGACTTTTGAACTCTTAAAAGTTAATACACCTCTGGGTGGTGAACATACAATGTGATGATATATAGATGATGTATTACAGAATTGTACACCTGAAACCTATGTAACTTCACTAACAATGGCACCCCAATAAA
The DNA here is from genome assembly GCF_004115265.2 of Rhinolophus ferrumequinum. Taxonomy (NCBI): domain Eukaryota; kingdom Metazoa; phylum Chordata; class Mammalia; order Chiroptera; family Rhinolophidae; genus Rhinolophus; species Rhinolophus ferrumequinum. The sequence continues at coordinate 35,782,633 of NC_046296.1, read as the reverse complement.
CTTTAATTTTTTTAAAAAAGGTAATACAACTTTCTTTCATTGTAAATCTTAAAAAAATCACAAGAAGAAAGATGTCCAGACATATTTGCCTTTCTATTAGGTTGGTGCAAAAGTAATTGCGGTTTAAAAGGTTAAAAATAATTGCAAAAACTGTAATTAATTTTGCACCAAACTAATAGATACATTTGTAAAATATTTAGGGAAAATTTCACCAAACCAATAATTACAAATTGTATATTTTAATATTTAATTTCAGAATATATATATATATATATATATATATATACACATATATATGTATATATATATGCCACTTTATGGGTAATAAAGAAAAATAGATTTAAAAATTTAATGAAATCAACCAAGGAGATAGGAAAAAGGGAAAACAAGAATAATGGGATGGAAACAGAAGTGATGAGCACACATACAACCCTCGAGACTTTCCTTTTTTGGGCAATTCAGAAAGGACATTCGATGCATAGTGTCTCGCCTTGTACCACAAACACTTCTACCAGTCACTGGAAGGTTTGGAAATATTAGCTTAGATCTCAATAAATGACTATGAAATATTAGCTCAGTACATACCATATTCATCTATCACCGTGTCTCATTTTAGTAACACTCTTGACTCTGTCTTTTCATTGCCCTGTCTAAAAAACAAACAGGAAAAAACAAAACAAAACAAAACAAAAAGCCAATCATGTTATGACCCAGTAATTCCCTTGATCTTTTCTACGGCCACATGCCTCAATTAGTGCCCACACCGGGATGACTCACAAATACATGCTCCCAGCACACATCTCTTCTCAAGTCCAGATCCATACATTCAACTGCCTATCTGGCATCTTCTCTTATATGAACACAGATTCCTCCTTTGCTATTCTTGATATCACTGCCTACTTCATTTTATAATTTATATATCAGATGTATTGCCAGCTTTCCATCTTCTCTACCTCCATCCAACTTCAAGTCAGAATAATAGGAATAATTGCAATGCTTTTCTAATGGGTCCTCACACAGTCACTCCAAACTCCCCTAATGTATGAAAGCAAATCTGATATTAGCTCTTCATAAAACCTTAAATAGTGTATCTTTGCTATTTTAGAATAAAAGCAAAACACTTTAATATGACCTAGAAGCCTTGGCTTATTATGGAAACAAAATTCAGTTTAAATTCCAACCACTGTCCCCTGCTCCCTGTATTCCAGCTACAGTGGCCTTTCACTTGCATACTCAGCCTCCGTCCTACCACAGACACTTTGGACATGCTGTTTTTCTTCACATGGAACTTTCCTCTCTTCATTTGGTTCACCTCCATTCATCCTTGTGATTTCATTGCAAATGCAATTTCTTTGGAAACATTTTCTCAGAGCCTTTGATTAGTCTAAATCTGTCAAGGAGAGACCCCTAAGCCTCATGTGTCTCTTCTTCCTAGCTGCCTGATATTACTGCAATTTTAAGTTTACTTGTGGAATTACCTAATGTTTTCATCCCTTTCAAGAATATCAAAGAGGTCAGGAACCACGTCTGTTTTTTCTCCTTACTAGATACACTGGTCTTACAGTAGTGCTTTTCACTTAGTGCATACACAATAGATGTTTGTCAAATAAGTAAATAGGCATTACAGTAATACCTTAAATTAAGAATGATGAAAATTAACTATTTGAGATGCTGGTCTTAATTTCTGAAGCAAGGATACATGGTGGGAAAAAAGACACATGATTCTGAGCGTGGTATGAAAGGCCAGGGCTTAACAATTAGTAAAAGGAAAACTTGGTGACCTGAGGTCAATACCAAACTCTCACTCATGGAACTCTTACAGTACCATTCAGACACATTATTTTATTACCCCAAGTGCTCTATGAGACATATGCTATTATTCCCATTTTAAAAATGAGGAAATTGAGCTTGAAAAGGCTAACTTGCCAAGGATTTTGCAAAATGTAAATGGTAGAGTTAGAATTTGAAGCTGGGTTTTGTTAATTCTAAAGTCAATGGCCTTAACTTATATAGTTATATAATATTAATAACATCTAAATTCAGATGACTGTTTAGGGGAGGAGGTCATGAATGCTTTTTTTAACGTCAGTAATTCTCAGCCATTTAATAATTTTGAAGGTTCACCCTCTATAGAAGAGCCTTGTTCTATCTTCCACGTAAATACACAAGGGTAATACTTTGCTTGTTTTTGTCACACTATTGACTATATGATGTGGTTATTCAATGAAAGTCTGTTACTCAAATGGCCAAAAGATTTCATTACAAAAAAGCTTACTAACAGTAACCCAAAGACATTATAAAAAGGATTTCTCTCTCTCTCTCTCTCTCTCTCTCTCTCTCTCTCTCTCTCTCCCCGTCTCTCTCTGTCTCCTCTCACTCTTTCATCAAGAATACAAGAATTTTGTAAAAGTACACTGAAGAATTTGAACATATCAGAGTTACAGATGCTTATCAAGGAAGCTACATGGAAAGCACATTTCTCCAAACATATAAATTCTAAAAAGAATGACAAGGCATGGGTGAACCCTACATAAGGAACCCTACCCAAATGGCTTGGAAACTGGGGGTGCTGGAAAACCGTTAATTACAGAATTATGCCATTTTTGAGAGCATAATTCGTTTAAAATGGCATTAAAAAAACCCCACACACAATACAGAGTTGCATCTGACTTGTAGAGTATCAATGACAGATTAAGTGTGAACTTTCCAAGAACTGTGTTGTAGATCATGTTCACTTTTTAAAAAAATTAGTAACTTTACCGAATTCAATGAAATTGCTGGCTTTAGGAAAAACCTATTGGGCTCCATTTTTTTTTTTTTTTCCAATATTGGTGATGCACTTGGCAAAGTTTCACATTAATGGCATCACATCACTAAACTTCATAAATATTCCACTGATTCTAACCTATTCACCACTGACCTGCCTAGGTTGATGGAAGTAGGAATTGTGTGTACACTCAAAAACAACAACAACAAAAGAAAGGAATTTTTTTCTGGTTCAAATGTTAGTTCTCTTCCTATCTTGAAACAATACATAGACATTTAATGTCTAATTTATTCAGAACTGAAAGAATGTCATAAAGAGCTCTATTTTTCTTATACAACAAAGATATGGAAAGTGGAAATTTCTAAGCAAAAATTACTGTAGTACTTACAGCCGTTAGACTTAAGAGAGCACATAAGTTCTTTTGCAGAAACTGGCAGGTACTGGCAACTTTTCTGACATCTCATACAAATTATTGCCAATCCATCCACTAACAGCTTTAAATTTGGGGCAGGGAGGAAGAAATGTCTCAGTGATCAAGCATCAAACATAACTCACTAAAGGAAGACCCTAAGGCTCTCAGATATAAAAACAAAGCAGCAAGTTTATACCTGGAAAGAATAACAAACTATAATGAGAATGTGAAACAAGTCTCACAATCATGCTGGTAAACGGCAAGCACAACCCCAGAGGTCAACGGACAGCACCCTGACTGCACAATCTGTCTGGAGAACTGTCTCCAGGTCTGTCACGGATAAGTCACTGACTGCTTCTGAACTCCAGTGTCTTCATGTTTAGTAAATGGTTTGGATCAGTGCTCTCTAAGACCTAGTCTGGATTCAAAGTACCAGGATTCCTAAATTATCTGTAGGAATATTACCTGTAAAGGAAGCTAGAACTGGACTGTAAGTTTTCGAGCTCTAATTCACTGCAAGCATTGATATTTCCTACAACATCGTCTGTTGTAAACCTGTAAATGGAAAACATTCTTAAAAATCATATAATTATGGATTTTCTGGTATCACAGTGAAAAGACCAAGGGCATTCAATTTATTCAATATATTTTATTAATGAGATTTTCAATAACTAAAAAGTTCATATTAACATTGTTTTCAAGAGACTTTAATTATGCGATGAGGTTGGAAGCACAGTGTACTAGTCACAAAGTGAAACATAACTCCTGTAACTTTACTGTCTCCAAATACTTCCTCTGCACCCTATCTGTTCAAAAATCTTTGGTTGACTCATATGGAATTTCTGACAGTCATCTTCTTTTGATTTAAACACACCAGCAGCTATAATGGTGTAATATGTACTGATTTGTATACATGTTTGTTTTTATGTATGTATCTATTGTGTGTATATATATAATATATATATATGTATGTATGTGTGTGTAACACTAATTAAAATACTAGAACTCAACGATTAATATGGTTAACTGCATTATCAGAAGCCTTACTAAATGAAGCTTTTATGAGTTACTTATTCTATCTCATTGGTCTTTTTCCCTATTGCATAATAGCAAAGTTTTAATCGATACTCATCTATTTGTATGATCATTTTTATAAATGCATACAGCAGAAGGGGATTTTAACATTGTCTTCATTAGTTAACACTGAGATATCAAAAGTTAAGTAAGTTTCTTGTCCATTGGGGCACGATTTGAAGATGGGCTAAAGTTTTCTCCGGCTAAAACCTTGTTAGGATATACACAGAGAGATATGTGAAATGATTCAGGCATACATGTCTTTTATCATCACTTAAATATTTGGTTACTTTTACTGTCACTTCAAACCCTGAAAAAATATCCATATGTAAAAATCAGTTAGTAGTGCAAACATAGTTGTCAGTATATGCTGATTTTTCTAAGTCCCTCAGCTTTTCCCATGTTGCTTTTTACCCATACATATGATGCATGATGCTTTGTATATTTCTCAGGTAAGGTTTTGGAGTGTTGTTTGCATTTACCTCTAAGTAGCTTGGAAAACTGTGCCATGTATCTTCCCCCTCTACTTTTACTAGGCATTCAGTGATCATGTGTTTCTAGGGAAACTTTACCTTCCGTCAATCCCAGAGGCATCGATCTTGATTAGCAAGAGGTTCCTGGCAATTCCCATGTAATCACATTAGCCTGTGATTGGTTTAGACAAGTATCAATAAGACTGGAGGGAAAGTGCTGCAGAACTTGTGGGAAAGGTACACACACACACATACACAAACACACACACAGACACATATACACAAAGAGAGACACACACATACATAGTCCTAGTCTGTGTTAGGATATGGTTATATACGGACGTGATGGTACCATACCCATCTTATGGTCACAACTGGACAGGCCTAAGGACAAAAGCCAATATGCTGAAGTTGACAGAGTGAAGATGGCCAGATTCAAAAGAAGCTGGTGCTGTCAAATTACCTGACCTCTGGATTTTGGGTTATGTGACATAATAAACTTGTATATTTTTTCCTCAAAGAGGAAAATATCCTGACACAGATAAAAACTAAGTCTTAACATTTCCTGTCAATCTTACTTTTCAAGACTCTAGTAAAGTACAGGACCTATGATGCACAGTGCACAGTTAGCATTCAGGAAATTATCAGTGAAGATATGAATAGGAACAAAATTGAATTTTTTAAAGGCCATCTCCATATGATGGAAGCTAAACTTTTATTAAATCAGTGTAACTGATTCATGACACTTCCAAAGAAATTGCATATATGCACAGTAGCAATTCAATGAAAATGACAGATATTTTTGTGTTTGATTTATATAAATGTGTCTGTTTATATTTATATAAAATAGTCAATAAGATGGTTAATGCTTAATTTTTTTTTTTTTAATGAGTTGTTTCCCAGTATTTCTTTCTTGGAAGAATTAAAGTAGCGTATGAATTTCCCCACTTTTTATTCTGGTTCCAATATTAGTGTAGGAGGCTTACAAGAGTGAGGGAGAAAAAGGATAAGAAAAGATAGAACAAAAGTTCATTTTGGAATCAGAAATTGATTAGTAAGAAGAGTGATTTTAAGCAATTCACTTTTGGAGAAACTGTCATAATCGATAACATCCCTCAGCTTGGTTCGGGAAGCTTATTTTTAGTTGAACTAGTAACATAGGAAACAATTAGAGGTCATCACCAACCTTTTCATGCATTAATGACAGTGCAAATTAACTCCTGCCCCTAAAAACACTTTTCTTTGTCAAAATCTGTGAAGAGTACGACTTAATGCACTTAGGGCATAATTGTGTCTCCCTGACTACATAAAACTGACACATAAAAATCAATATTAATTATAAAAAGATCAAAACTGTCCTCATTAACTTATTTAGCTATTTCGCCAAAATAGGGTTACATTTATGACAGAGACACAATAGAGACTGGACTTAACCAATTCCCAAAGCCAAATAATAAATGTTCATTTATTTGTTGGCTCTGAGTAACTATTCCCCTAAGAACAGAGTTATTTCTGCTCAACACATCTGTATTCTCTATTTTCTTACCCTCTCTGCCACTCGCCCAAATACTTGTACTATGAGAAAACAAATAAAAATGTATCTCAGAAGTCTGGAATTATTGTGCCCTAAAGGAAGTTTAAAATGTATTTGACATCTTCTATTTTATCTTTAAAATTCATATATTTTTTAAATTTATTTTGCTCTTACACATTTATTTTAATGAAACGTATCGATGCATGATGTTCATCTGGCGGCTCTCCAAATGTGTGGCTCTCCAAATGTGTGTAATGAAGTCTCATACCCCATTTTATTTTTCCACTCTTTCTCCATTTTCTTCACTCTGTATTTCCACCGGGCATTTTCAATGAAGAAAGTGTAGCAATCCCAGAAAACGTTACCATTACTGAGATTATTTACTCCGGAACGCCAACCTTAATCAAACACATTGATAACCAGAAAGAGGAAACAGAGGGTGGGAGTCTCCTCTGTCCTTTCCTGGTCCTAGTCCTAGTGGTTATGCCTTGAGGCCATCTCTGAGATGTGAGACCCTAAGTGATGTGATGTTTTTATCAACATCAAACTCATTCAAACGATTCTAGTTTTAACAAGGTGGTGTTCACATGCAAATAAATATCATGAACCATCCACATACCACCCACAAACAAAAACGAAAAACAAAAAACCAAACCAAACACAAAAAAAAAAAGGACAGAAAAAAAGAAAAAAATATACATGTGATCTATAAATATTGGTCTATAAATGTAGCTATTTTATCATTTGTCTGGTTGCATTTTAACAATTTATACTCAAGGTATAGGAAAACGAAGTATAGTTTAAATCTTTTGCTAAATGTTCCAGAAGGATTTAAAATATATGTCTATACGTAGTAATTTCTGTCCTCAAGTTGTCACTCACACATGGAGTGCACGGAGTCTGCAGCCAGAAAGGTTTGGTTTGCGTTAAGAAGCTAAGTCTATGTAATTGTGGGCAAATTACTTAATCTCCATTTTTCCGTGTTCTAATCTATAAATGGGCATAATAATAGTATTCTCTTAGTAGGGCCCTTGAAAAGAGTAAATGAGTGCTTCATAAATGGTAACATTTACTATTAGTAAATAATTACACTGGTAGAGCCTTAGATTCATAGTCATGTAGACAATGATTTCAGGAAATACTCTCCAAAATATTACTTATTTCTACCTTTTCACTCAAGGTGAAAGAATTTAATTTTCTGAGGTCAATAGACAGACCCAAGGTCCCACAATTAGCTGTTGGCATAGACTGGATAAATGGAGAGGCTTTGCTCAAAGTAACTAGAATTTGCTGTAGAACAATTTCAAAATTGTAGCAGAAAACAAACAAGCAAGCAAACAAACAAACAAAAAACAGGCATAAGAAAAAAATAGTGATTTCCAAAGTAACTGGTATTTTCATTACAGAAAGATATGGCAAACACAATAAGAACATTTAAAAATCCTTGAAAAGGGAGTGTTTTGTCTTCTAGGACAGACCTTGTTTTCACTTTTGTATTAGTAAGGTAATTTGTTTTTTGAACTTGAGTTTAAGTGGGTCTCTCTCTCTCTCATGCTTTTGTTGCTATCAGTTTATACAATTTAAATACAAATGCCTTGATTTCCTCCTAGGAATTAATGAGCTATGTACTTGAAGTCACTGAAATTTTATTAAGTAGGTACTTTATTAACAGAATTAATAAAAAGTTGCTGATGGAGGAAGGCACACTAAATCTAGCGGACTGGTCAGCAATTTTGTCAGAAAGTATTTCAAATAAGGTAATTTTTTGGTTCCGTGGTTTGTATTAGCTGAGAAATGGTAAAGGGAAGTCGGGGGAATGGTTGAAGAGGGGAACATTTAATGAGCATTAAATACATACCAGATTTAATGCTAAGCACTTTCCATATTGATTACTTTTTCCAGAAACCCAGTGAAAAAGGCAATTTGCAGATTAAAAAAATGAAACCTGAATGTCAGTTAATTTAACAAATGACAGACACTTTTAAAAATGGAACCCTAACAGATTCAGCTGTCACGTGATCTTCAAAAAGCTCACTACAGTCCCATTTTTGCATTGTTTCCTTATTAATAAGACAATCCTAAAACATCTTTTAGTGTGAAATACTAATCTACCTTGAACTAAGGTGAGAAAAAAAACTATACTAAATTTTATTCAACAGCAAGGGATTTGATAGCAAATTTCTAGGGAATTATATCTTTCTGAGAGAATGGGGATTAAGGAAAACCAATAATGTCCTACCTCACAGAATCACCATATACTCACTAGTCTTGGACCTAATTTTAGCTCAAGACTGCCATTAAGCCGGAGTCAACACAATACTGGTCTTTATACACCGTAACGGTGAGGGGTAGGAATTCTCGCCCACACTGGGTCTTTTCTTCTACACGCTATTTCTGTTTTCACATCTCTTGAGAACATTTATGTACCAGCAAGACTTGAGCTACATAATTTAAAATATATTACTTATAAAATATAAGCTATGCCTTTATAGTCAAAAGAACTATAAAATAGCTTTGTACTATGAAAAAGCAAAGGCAATATAAATGCTATCACAGTTTCCAGTGCTTCGATGAAAACAGAATAACATTTTACTAATGAATCTGAGAAGATAATGTATGTAAAAATGGAAAATCTCCAATCTGGAAAGATAAAAGTATGGACAACAGATAAGAGCAGAGGGGGCCCTGGAAACTTTCTCACAGGTGCTCATCTCCCCAAAAGGTATGTTATATGAGGAAATACATTATTTCTAATAATAATAACAATAATACTACTAGACAACATTAATAATCACAGCTATTATTTGTTGAGAATCTATTAAATCTGTAGCACTGTTCTCAGTACTTTCTATACATTTCTATTGACTTTTGTAAACCTGTTTTCCCCATTTTATAAGTGAGCAAATTGAGGTCTAGTAAAGACTAGTAAAATGACTTCTCTAAAACAAAATCTAAGCAGGGAGGTTTCACCTATTTAATTAATTTCCTTGCACTGAGCTTTAGATCATGAGTATGTATTCATAATAATATGATTACAGTTATTATTTTCTTGTAATATAAATGGATGCTTATCACAAAATGTTGAAGGCAGCATAGTGTAGAATCAAATTGATTTGCTATCAGAATTATAGCAATACAAGCATACAAAGGAGGTTTTTCCAAATCAAAGGGGTTTAACTAAATCATAGTTTTCTGACTGAATCACTTGACATTTCTCTATTCACTGCTTCATGCAACACATTCTATCCTCTCAATAAAAAGCAACTATGGGAAGATGCTCTCCAATTGCATATGTGGCTAGAAGGCATGCAGCATTATGGTTCATTACACAGGCTTCAGAACCCAACCAACATGGTGGAATCCTACCTCTATCACTCACTAGCTATGCAACTTTGGGCAAGATAGTTAATCCCTCTACGTCTCAGTTATTCATCCATAAAATTAAGTTGACGATGGTATCTACATGAAACTGTTACTGCTAGGATTAAATGAGATAATGCAAGTGAACGGTCAGTGCAATACTTGGTCCAAAGTGCTCAGCAAATCAAAGATATGTTTACATTTATGGCTGCCCCTCTTGGATTCAAAAGGAACTGCCTTAACTGCGTCTTGGCATAGCCCATCATGTCTTGATTTACTACAGTGTTAATGGATGGTGGTGGGAAATATGGCGGTGACATCTAGGCAATAAGAAAGAATCCCTCCCTCTCATGGCCCAGCCTCCTCCCTGCTCAGATGACAGGACCATCCAGCAGTCACTTGAAGCTAGAGGAGTCCCATTCTCATTTCTGAGCTACAACATGTTTTCCTGGCATTCAAAGTTATATTTATGAATCAACTCTGCCATAAATTGATATGCAAGGTGACAAAGTTCTATGGTTGTTGTACAATCTACCTGCATCAGGGACACTAAGGGTTAAGGAGGCTTCCATGAGATCACTGGCCTGAGGAACAAAAGACAAAGTATACTGTTGTATCAATGAAAAAATTATGTCCCAGTTTCAAGCGACCAGTTCACAAAGGCACATGTGAAACATAACCCATTTCAAGGCTGGGGTCTGGCTTTCCTTTTTTTGTTGTTGTTGGCTGAACTCTCACTGGCGCACTAGAAGGTTGTTATGTGTCACCTCCCTTATCAGAGGCTTTTAATGCTCCATTCTGAAATTAGGATACATTTTCAAGGGCAGAACTATATTCCCTTCCACTCCTACAGCATTTGCAGAGTGTCTAGAAATGAGAAAGACCATTTCAAAAGCTGATCAATATCCTGTTGTGGAAGATAGATGAAGGCAGTGGTTTGAAAGCAGCATTTAAAAAAGAAAACACACAGACACTCTCACACACACACACACATATGGGAAACAGCTGAACACTCCAGTTAGCTTCCTTAACCCATTCAGGGACGCTGGAAACTGCTCACACTCCTATTGAAAGCAAGGAGAGTGCACTCCAGGAAGCGTATTCAAGTTTACAAATGAACCCAACAAACAAACTTATCTTGTGTGCTTTGTGATTCAGAGTAGATTATTAGATTAAGCAAGCCAGAGAATGGCATTAGAGGGTGTAGCTTTAATACACATTCTTAGGAAGGAGGTCATTTAGATTGCACTGGAATCAGAAAAAGATGACCAGAGTTTCTTGGTATATTCTTGGCAGTTGGGAAAGGAGAGGGAAGGATCAGGCAAATGGGAGGCAGGAAGGAAGCACAGATTGTTCACACTTGGAGAGATGTTCACTGATTCCGATAGATTTCTTTGTGGATGTTTGGTGGAAACAGACCTTTCCCTTTTTGTTTAATTTTCTCTTGTTTTTGGCACAGCATAGATAGATAATAAATCATGTCTGATGGATTCTGGAAGGTTCTACTTTCTTCCTTGGTCTTGTGTTAATTCTATTTCATCTCACCCCAAGCTAGCCTAGATGGTAGAATTCCAAGTTAGATTTGGTCAAAGCCATTGAGGCTATATCTGATATACCTCATCTTCTCCTTCTGACAGACTAATAACTCTTTTTGAGGTAGATCAAGATTCTACTTTCTTTGGTAATTTTCTCTACTTCATCATTCATAAATAGGCTTTCCTACATGGGTAATAATAACAATAACAGTAATAATACAAATGCTTTTATACACTCATCTTCTAATCCTTTTGCACATATTATTTCATTTAATCCTATGATCCACCCTATCAGGTAAGCAAATTACTAGCATTATTTTACAGGTGAGGAAACTAAAGTCCCGGATGGTTGAGCAACTTGCCCAAGACTTAGAACCACGAGGAGGTGCAGTGAGCCCAAAGAGAGGGTCTCTCTTGGATCATCGAAATGTCCTGACTGCTGCTGAGTACCGTCTCCTCTGCTGTGACCATCAACAACCTCCTGTTTTGAACTGTGCCTACTAGACAACAGACAGCATATTGAACATTTCTTAACCATCATTTCACTTAATTTCCAAAGCAACATAATCAACGAGGCATTGTACCATTGATAGATGAAGAAACAGAAATTTGCTAGCGGTTGGTGGATTGTCAGAGGTCACGTGTCCTGTAAGTAACACAACCAAGACCGGAACCCGTTTCTCTGACTCCAAAGGAACCCCATCCTGGCCCTCTAGAAAGACTCCACCCAACTAACCCTGGATATATCTTAGGCCTTTCTGAGCACACTGTGCAGTGTCGATGAGTATAAAAGGCAAGCATGGTTATGTATCACTGCATTGCTCATTATCTCTATGAATAAAATGTCTATTTGATTTGCATTTAACCTCAAAAGGATCTGATTACCAAATAACCATTGAAGAATTATTGGTAATTATGTTCTGTAATTATGGCTCCTGTTAATGTTATTAGTGTGCAGCCTTTCATATTTAGTCCTATTAATTAATTCCCGTAAGCACAGAAAGTTATAATCAATACAATTAACACTCCGTAGTAAATTACAAATAATCCCCAAATCCTTCAAACAGTTTTCAAGTCTCCTTCATTTTCCTTGGTTAGGACACATTTAGTTTGGGGGCTAGAAGAGTCTGCGATAATTGATAGGTCCTCACCCAGAATCACCTATCTCACTAACGTGCCTAATTAGGCAAAGGCTTAAAACTAGAGTTCCAATTGCCACTGACGACTATAAATTACTGTAGGGCAATAAAAATAATTAACTGCTTGAGTCAAGAGACACCCCCCCCAATCAGATATACAAGTTTTCAATTCTCTGAGCCATATATTGCTTCAGATAACATCTATTGTCAGTGAGTGTCTGGTTTCAGTTTTGCAGAAGTTGAACACCGCAAGTGTGTCTAATCTTGAAAGTCCAAAAACGAATGATTCCTGATGGCTCAATCTCACAGATAGGCAAGATAAACAAGCATAGTGACAACGACGATAGAAATTGATGCTTTATGAAAAACTGGTCTCTGAATCTTATGTTTTTCCAAATATCGAAATCCATCCTCAGATTTTCTTCCACACATTTTATCAAACATCTACCTTGATATAAGTTGGATTTTTTAAATGGTTATATTTATATATTTTATCTGAGAAAACTGCTATAGCTGTCCAAAGACGAAACAAGCTGCTTTAGAAGTGGCCCTTCCCAAGGAGATGTAGCATGACAATCCATTCTGCATCGTTGAAAACTGGACTGGTTGGATTCTGAGGCCCTGATTTACGTTCGAGTCTAGAAGTCACTGAATCATGTTGTGTTTGCCACATAGGAAATGGGTCAGAACTCACTCCCTCTTGGCATCCCACGTCCTTTCCTGATTCCATTCTTGCTCTGGATGATTTCCCAGGAATTAGTGCATAACCCTCAGCAGCTGCCTGGCCTCAGAAACAATTTGAGAGGAGGAAACAGGCTCAGAATAAATAAAATATCTATGAAAGTATCATTACATCAGGTATAACAGAGAACATGGTCATTTTTAAAGAATTCAAAAGGAGTAATAATATGACAACTTCAAACTGCATTCATAAGTTGATTTCTTCAGATAAATAATTGTGAGTGGAGAAATCAATCTAATTGGCCATTTAGAAGAATTAGTTTGGAAAATTATAATATTTAAGACCTGGAAATACCTTAAAGGTCATCTGAAGCCAACATTCCATTTTACAAATGAGGGAGCTGAGAGTCATAAAGGGTGAGTAACTTGTCCAAGGTTATCGATGGTTACATGGAACTGGAACTGAGATATCTTAACCATACCATCAGCCACCACTCTCAAACTCAATGATTAGTTCAATTTTAAAAGCTGATGTGAGAGATGAGAATAGACACAATCTTAAATTTATGTTTTTGAAATGAAAGCTTCCATCCTAATATCGTCGATAGTCGTCGTCAGCATGGATTCTCCATACTAAATATCAACATGTAAAAGTGTGATTTGAGCGGACATTGGGAATATGACCTAAAATGCCATCCATTGGGCTAGGAGACCTTACCAGGTACTCCTGGTAAGTACGAGGTATTCCTGGTACTCCTTGAGTACCAGGTACTCAAGTTCATATTCAAGACCTTACCAGGTATTCAAGTTCATATAAAGTTTTACACTAACTAAAATAATAATAATAATAGTTGATAAAGACATGAACCTATACTATTTAAAGGCAGAACTTGTCACATCTGATCTTCAGTCATTTTTTAAAAATATGTTTCTTAGTGGCTTCTCCAGTGTTTTATTTATTTTTATGTGTTTGTTTGAATTAGTTACCATTAGTCAAAAATGATAAAATTTCACATAAAACCTGACTGCTCTTTTCTTACAGGCAGTTCACTAGACGTTGAAAAACAGAGAAAAGAGGACAGGGCAGGACAGGGAAGAAAGGAAAACCAAAACATTCCTTCCCTGCTTGGCTCAGCAGTGTTTGAGGTCTTGACTCTGCTTTAAGGTTTCCTGGTCTAGCACCACTACCAAAATTTCTATACAAGTGGTTTTCCTAACCATTACAAAATACCTCTACAAGTACTAGCCTACATGCAGATTTCCTTGAAATTAACAACACTCTTCATCTTTCTTGCTTCAAAGGGAATAAGGAATACATGTTCAGAATGTCATACTCAACAACTAAACTTATTAAAGAAAATCATATGGCATGTATCACTGAGATACATGTAATTTCACGTATAAGGCTATGAATCAGCCCTTTTTCTGTTGTATTTACTCTTTCTTCATAGCTCACCACACAATGGGAATACATGTTGAAAAAATTAGACAAAAGAAGACATTCTGATTTAAGAAGGGGTCGATAGGGGAGAGCTGACAGGTGGCACAGGTGGTACCTAAGGTCTGCCTGAAGGGCCTGAGAGATGGAGCACATGTGCAGAGGTGGGCCTGTGTTGGCATACAAGCGTGGGATTTAATATTAACCACAAAGTCTTTAATCACATTTACAGAACTGTTTTCATAGCTTTGAGTAAATAAGAGTTCATTGCCTGAATACTGAGGTCATCAAACACTACTGTATACATTTGCAATTGTGAATGGACACACACCTTTGTGCTTTCCTTTGAAAGTAGGGCTGAGTGAGCCAAGTGCATTCTCTTAAAGAGAGAAAGAATTCTCTGGGGTCTTATTCCCAGAGTCGGGCTTGTACAGACACGAGGGAAAAGAAACTTCCAAGTGATGGCAGCAGAACCCAGCTGTTTGTGGAAGTTAAACTGCCTTGCATGGGAATTAACAAAAGCTTGCCAGCAAGCTCACAGGAAGCCACAATCCTCGGAGCAGAAACAGGTTTTACCTCACATACTACCTTTTGTAAGCCCAGGGCTTGGGACAGCACAGGCCAGTGCTCTTCAGGGCGCAAAAATGTGGAAAGGCGTGCATTATCCCCAGCTTCAAAGATGCTTCCAGCATTAGAGAGTGGAAGCATCTCTGTTCAGTTTTCTAAAAGCCTACTTGACCTTGGCCAGGAAGGAGAGAAAACAATAATCCTATCATTTAAATGAGCCATTTTCCAGATAAAAGATGAACTTTAGAACATGGCTCGCTTAAGCAAAACTTTCCACAGGTGTCACTTCTCCAGAAGGCTTAAGAGAAATCCCCATCAGACCTGTTCTGGAAAACTGCTTGAGGGCTAATGCCTCCTATATTGTATATTGCCAAGCATGAGGCCTGGCAAATAGTGAGAACCAGGAAATAATTACTAAATTGAAATGAAAATCAGTCTGCACACTTCAGAATAGTTACCCTGAGCACAGACTCTCTTAGAGTCCTAATTTATATATAGATTGTTGCAAGTGTTGATTCAGACCCAAACAGCCCCTTTTAGTGTTGTTAGTTTTAATCCATCTGAATTATTTTACAAAGTCAGCCAAGCAAATAAACTCAGATAAATTAACAATAGGTAAAAGAGCACCCAAATCCTCAAGAAACAACAATTCTTTGGCCTCCCTATCATTTGCATTTGTACAATTATTCCTTTCCTCCATTTAGCCTTCTGATTATGTAAATATACCTCACAGGGTATTAATGTCTGCCAATGGAAATAAAACCGTAATTGATTTGGTTCTGTGATTATTTAACATATAAAAACATGTGCTCATTGAGAAAAATGATGTCTGGACAACTGACATTGTACTTCTGCCAAATACCAAGCTGATGTTCATAAAATCTTACTGGAGAGCACCCAGTGCTAAGTACAGGATTTTAAACTGCTGATTTGCAGAGATGAATCGTGACGCGATCTACATTGTGTGGCTAATCAGAATTCCCATCCTTACCCATGCTCTGAAAAGAAGCCTACATTTTTCATTTGGAAGCCACTTCAGAAAGCTTTCATTAATTTAAATTTCAGAACAGATTTCTCCCCATTTTGTGTATTCAACTAAGAGCCTGTTAAACACAACACCATGATAAAAGTGAACAAACAGCAGGTTTTTCCAAGGCATCCATTTTGTTTTAGTCCAGAATCCAGAGGCACTGAAAAGTCAGGAATTGCTGCAATAACTTAGAATGTTTTGAAGACCAGAAAGAATTGGTAATAATTTAGCAGTTTCTAACCCTCTGCAATTTGTTTACAACATGTGAGAAAAACGAGTCTATGCTCCTTAAAAATGCCCCCAAATTAAGCAATGCGATAGTTGATAATTAGATGCATTTAATTGTAATTTAAAAACCATCTTTACTTGGTATGCTTGTCATAGAAATGCTATTCAAGTGAATCCTATTTTAACTTACATAGTTTATTTATTACACTTCGTCTGAGGAAAAACGTACATATCGCAAAAGCTGCATGATTTAATCTTGGTGTTTATTTATTTGTATGCTTAACAAGTTTGGAGGTTTAGTTTTATTTGAACTTCATGAAATATATGTAAAGTTTCTTCCCTCTACCTTTAATATTTAGGGGAAAAAACATTTTATTAGGGTTTTCAAGATAGCAAAGATTGTAGAACAAAAATGAGACAAAATCAAATAAAATAAGGTTGAAATGACAGAATCCTCATGATTTTTTGTATACACACACACACACACACACACACACACACACACACACACACACACCCCAGAGGGGAATGGGTTTTGAGGAAATCACCAATTTGGGAAGTAAATGTGTTTGTTGAGCATGTTGAATAGGGAAGGCTCCCAGCAGAAACAAATGAGATGCTGCACTGTCTTCCCATTAAGGCCGATACAAAAGGAAGAACGAAAATGACAGCATCAAGGCAGTCTACAAATCACTAATCACTCCCATGCCCTCTTGATTTTCATCCCAGCCTGGGAGGGAAACCTCAGGGGCTCTGTCACCCACTTATGGGCAGCTTCACATAATATACAATTATTATTAGTAGCATTATTATAAACATTTACGGTGTTTTATTCTCTCTTTTTCTCTCTCCTGAAGCTGTTATAAGAAGAGATTACCTGAAAAGGGAAGTAAATAAGAATCCAAAAAGGTTAAGTAGGAAAAAAAAAATGCATGTTTTCAGGAAACTTTAATAAGACTGATTTGGTAGGAGAATGAAAAGAATAAAATGATTATATCATGTTCCATGAAGTCTGACAAGGTAATCCCTAAGTGGGAGGATTTTTTTTTTTTTTCCAGCTGCAAATTTCTAGCTGTATATAAAGTGTGACTGACAGGCCACAAACATAAATCAGTGAAACCAAAAGGAAGCCATCTGGCAGCTCGTTATTTCACCATTTTCTGCATTTCAACAAAATCACCATGACAAGCTGAGGATTAGGATAAATTCCTAAAGACATTAATGAACTTGTTTAATCGAAGAATAAAATAATATAACAGAAAAAATGGCTCTGATAAACAATTTAAATTAATATACCATAAAAGGATAATGGATAGGTGACTCAGTTATTCATTTGAGATTTCTTAAATTATAAAAATGAAAAGGTCCTGTTCCCTTTAAAAGATAAAGAAAATTTCATTTGTGGTTTGGTAATCAGACCTGCTTGTGGGATCAGTGATCTTTTGCTTAGATATTGATCTCACTTCTAAGTGATTTTACTATTACATTATGATCCCAAACTCATCTTACATATATATACATTCTCTTATTATTTATTAAAAATAAGCTTATAGTTAATAATATTATATTGTACAATTCAAAATCCATTAAAAGTGTAGATCTCATGTTAAGTGTTCTTATCACAGTACAATAAAACACTGAAAAAAGAAAAAAAATCTTCAAGTAAGTTTGTAGAAAACTAAATTCAGCATCCCACACTTATTAACACAAATGAAATGGAGAACTGCTTATTTTCCAAGCAATCAACAACTTCCTCTTTAAAATGCCATAATTTTCTGTATGTCATATAAAATAATATAGAATATAAATTATTAAGAATTTCCTCAATTATCTATTTCACATTGTAATATGAACACAGACTATTTATAACCATGAACTCGAAGGGGAAATGCTTTAAGTATATATCAGGCAAGCGTAATCTAAGCATATTGTTTTGCTGTGTTTCCTTTTCAGGACTGAAAATCAAGATGCAGTCCACTGTGCTGAAAGCCTCTAGCTTTCCAAAAACTGAAAGCCTTCGCCAATAAATCACAACTGTTTTACCATATGCCTCTTTGTTCTGCCAAGCATTACCAGCCTGTTCTACTTTTAAGCAAATTTCATTATAATATAGCTCAGAGCAATGCTCATTAAAAAGTATTACTGAAAAATGTCAAGTTGTTTTTTATATAGAAACTGGAATTTATTTTCTACTGAAAAGTCAGATATTTATTGAACACAAGACATTTTTAAAACATTCATATGATTTCTCAAGTCATTTTGAAAATTGTGTCTCTATCTTGATTGTAAGGGTTCAAGTTACCTTATGATGATTGTCTGAAGCAATTTCTGTCTTGCACCAGTTAACTTTCACTCCTATCTCCCACTGATGCAGATAAACCTTTACCTGTTTGGAAGTGACCTAGTCTCAGATCAGAAGAAAGTCTCCTCCCTGTTTTTTCACACTCATATTCATCCTCTCTTTGATTAATCTGCTTATTTTTCTGTGTCCCAGGCAGAGCCTTCCTGATAATGCTGCATTGCAGCCATATTTTAGGTGACTCTAAACTTCATTAAAGCTTATTCATTTTATATTAGTATGATACAGTCCAAATAACACTAGACTAGATATCTCACCTCCACTTTCAGTTGTGTGATCCTCAATAAGCCACTCAATTTTTGGAATCTCAGTTTCCTCATTTGTAAAATGGGTGACTTCATCCTGCCCTGCTTTTTGAATCTGGTTTGTGAGCATGAAAATCGCTAATGCATGTTCAAACATTATATAACCCATTCACCACGACCCAAACACAAAAATCAAAGAGCTTCATTGTGAAGCATGAAGCTCCTTCCTAAGAAACTGTTTTTCTTTCTCTTTAGATGGTAAAGCTCACTGGCTTAAGAGTCTGCGTGCGATCCAAGGATCACAGGATTAATCTTTATTACCTATGGTAACTAAGTTTATAGCATTTGCTTCTAGGTCCAATGAAGATTCATAAAATGTTGTGCTTTAAACCATGAGAAAAGCAAGCCACTCTTGCTTCCTCTGAGGAGAAAGAATGTTTTTAATCCCCTGAGAAAATCAGATAACTCAAATTGGTATATTTAAACCAATAACAACAACAATAGAAATAATATCTATTACTAATCCAATTGTTCTTAAATCCTTGGCCAAAACACTGAAAATTCCTGGGGCTTTCCTCAACTGAGAGCCAGTTCTGGAGCCGAGCTGAATCATGCTGTGAGCCCACCTTTAGTCTTATATACTACATTTTTTTTTTATTTTTTTTTATTTTTATTTTTTTATTTTTTTTTATTTATTTTTATTTTTTAATTTATTGGGGTGACAATTGTTAGTAGAATTACACAGATTTCAGTTGTGCAATTCTGAATCACATCATCCATAAATCACACTGTGTGTTCACTACCCAGAGTCAGCTCCCCTTCCATCACCGTACATTTGATCCCCCTCACCCTCATCCCCCACCCCCCAACCCCCTTACGCTCTGGTAACCACCAAATTACGTTCCCCAGATTAATTTTCAAACCCCGTGGCCATCCTGTGGTCACTATATACTACATTTTTATTCAGTAAAATTAAGATGAAATGGAAATCAAAGTCACAAAAAGGTTTCTAGAAGGACAGCAGGAAAGGAAATAGGAATGGGATAAGAAAGGGCAGGCCTACTTAATTTGACTTGCTTGGTGTTCATGAAGAAACTCAGCAGAATTGTGAGTTGGGTATCTGTATAAAACCCTCAGGCCTTTCTTTGCACTTCCTTTTTGGCTAGGATCTCTTTCCCTCCCACAGGGATCTTTCTTTAGTATTGTCTATTTCCTTAGCAATGAGAAACTGGAGACCGGCCACACCATCCATCATGAGTCTGTCACCCCTA
Source organism: Rhinolophus ferrumequinum (assembly GCF_004115265.2). Classification (NCBI taxonomy): domain Eukaryota; kingdom Metazoa; phylum Chordata; class Mammalia; order Chiroptera; family Rhinolophidae; genus Rhinolophus; species Rhinolophus ferrumequinum. Next base: position 35,762,520 of record NC_046296.1, on the reverse strand, counting down.
TTCTGTAGGTATGGCTCCAACTAAAGTAAAATTATAAGCATAGAACTTTCCATCTCATAAACGCAGGCATGGCAGTGAAGCTCAGTGTAAAGCTAAGTGCATACTGGATGGCGGTAGAGAAATTACGATCATTTAAGTATATTAAACAGCATTTATTTTTAAAGAACTCAAACAAAATGATAAAACTCCACAAGGTAAATACAGTCACTTTCAATATTCTATTATGAAGTATTTATCAACAACCTGAAAATGTTCATGGCCTTTTTCCTATTAATTCACATCAGGAACGCTATCCTAAAGAAACGCAGTGTTTTTTCACATAAAGGTGTTCGCTGCAGAATTATCAGAAACGCAAACTTTGGAAACAACCTAAATATTCGACAATAGTAAAATCATAATTATATTAACATACTTATAAAGATTAGGCAGTTAATTTAAAAACATGTTAGTGGAATAGAAAAATATTCTGATATGTCAAGATCCATACGATCTCAAAAATTTTTGCTTACATATTACACATTTAAAAATTAAGACATAAAATCAAGATTTTGCAGCGTCAGATTATGGATGCTTTTTTACTTTCCTCCTTAGACCAATTTTTGTATGGTTCAAAAAAAAATCAATGAATATCAATAAACATCATTGTAGATATAATACATACATGTTGGGTATGTATGCATTAAAACTGAAAGCCTAATCTTTAGCTGGCAGTCTGAAAAATGACTCTGGCTATAGCTAAAGAATGCTTTAAAAAAAGAAGCAGCGTGACATACTGATGTGAGAAACATTTTTTTCCTTTTTAATGGGATGGTTTCTTGGTGACACTCTGAAGTCAATCTTTTTCCTCCTGAATGAGAGGATTTCTGCATTAAAGTGCTAGTATGTGGAGATAAATAGTGTCCCTCAAATGTGCAGAGAAGCTTATTTAGTAATCAACTGCAAGTTTCCATAGAAATTATGAAATCCTTAGTCCAGGTTCAGGTTCTGAGTTAAGCAGAAATAGTTACAGAATCAGTAAAAAAGGCTTATGGCACATACACAGAACAACATATAGAAGGTGAGGTCTGTGGTAGAGTATGGGAAAGAAAGAGTGCAGCAGAAAAAGGAGAGCAAATTGACAATTTTGTAACCAGACGAACGCTCACACAGCAAATAAATTAACACTAAAAAATAGTGATGTCATATCTTTCATTGCATGTATACCTTTTTTTTTTTAAAGTTTCCAATAAGGCACTTAGTCAAATATTATTTAGTGTAGTAATAACTCAGTAATATGAGTGCTACCTGATTATAGTATAGTAATACCATGCACACCTACCAGTCATCTTGTTACTACAATGGTGATCAAGCACGGATGGTCTGCCATTGGGCATGCCCAAGAAAAAGATGAAAGGGGCAAGACTCGTTGTAGGGGAGGTAATATGTGAGGCCTCACTATTCTCAGGCACTGGAACCTCTTTCCAATATTACCTATACGATCTCCTGACATGTTCCCGAGGGACATGTGCAGCAAACAGAGAGACACTATTTTCATTCTCTAACCTGAAGGAATCTACGTACTTTCAGAATGGGATAGGCAGCTCTCTTGCATTGCTTTATAACAGAAACGTCTGGAGTTTGCAGCTGGAGCTTAGTGAGGTTCTTATCTATCTGGGAATTACGAGTTTCTTTAAAACAAAAATAAGAAGCGGAAATAGCTTAACAAACTCAGGGACCAACAGTTAGATGCAAATTTTTGTTTCCTGGTCTCCAGTATATTGGATTCTCTTCTCCTTATGCTGTATGTCATTTCCTGGCAAAGCTGAAATTATGATGCTTAGAACTACTGACCTTTACTTAATGGCTGACTCTCTAGTGACCAAGATTAATGAGTTCAAAGACCAAATCTAGATGCTAATGAAAGGTAAAGGCTTATCTATCATTTAATGAAATGGAATTTTATTCATTAAAGAGCAAGAAACAAAGGTTGATTATATATCTTCCTTCTTATGAGCCATTTTAAAGTAACCCTATTCTGCCTTTTTATTCCCAGAAATGAAGTAGGTTGTTGGCATTCTTTGTTGCTGCTTTATTTCTCTTTCCAAAGTAACATGGTCTTTTTTCCTTTCCTCTGCACAGTCCATGCAGATCAGCTTCATAACAGGAAAAATAATAAAATAAAATAAAATAAAATAAACCCTAAAAGAAAATCCACTTTTGAGAGCTCTCACTCATCTATTCTCACCAAACACCAAACTAACCACAAAGTTATGCTTCCAAGATGACCAGGTAACATGACTGTGGTCTACTCCAATGTGAGGATTCTTTCCATGGCAGTTTGGAGTTAATTGATTAGGCTGATTAGTTTTCATTCCATAAAATGAGTGGCCCAAGGGAATATATCAGAAAACTGTGCAAGGATTTATAGAGTTATGAATTAACATGAAGATTATATTCAGGTAAAAACAAACAAACCAACAAACAAACATTCATTGATTCTTGGCAAAAGCATAAAAATGAGAGCAATGGTGTACACAGGTGACTTCTCAACCAGCGAAGTCTTTTCAGTAATTCTCATAAAAAACAAATCACCTCTAATAGTAAAATATTCATAGTAGAGTAAATCACATGTTGCCTATGTATGTATATTTCAAGATAAGAATAACACACATACAAGTGCTTTTCTGTTTGTTTCAGAGTAGAATCTGTAAACCTCACAATGTATTTGGTGCAATGTCCTACTGATTAGTCAAAAGTGGCATCCATGGGAGAAGCATGGAGCTCAAAGTTTACCAAAGCTCTGAGGTTATGCCCATATGGTATGTTCTACAGGAGTATGTCTAGGTAACTTACACAGATCAAGAGCACTGTCATAAAACAACATGTATTAGATGAAGGACCAGGCACCAATTTTGACACCATCTTAGCATATTATTGGGGAAAAATTAATTAATCACTGTGCATCTCAGCTTCTGGATGGATCAGATAAGCACATGGTTAGGAAGAATCCAAAGAGACAGTGCATGGGAAAGTTCACTGAAAATAATATATGTTGTGAAAGTGCAGGACATGTTATGAAAGAGCTAATATGTCAGGCACATCAATAAGCTTCAGAATAAACACTTACGGCCTATTTCTGCTTCCGTTAAGGAGATGAGGGTAACTATGCTCATGCTACAGCATTCTGTGAATAGCAGAGATGGGAACCACTGTGGTCAAGAATTTTGTTAATTAATCTGGAACCTTTTCCTGACCAGTGTTTAGCAGTGTCAATCTAACTGACCTGGGTTTTCATTTAATTATTCAACACCTGGTAAAGATCTTCAGAGTGAAAATCACTCCTATATTTTATCTAGAACTCCCAGTTATTTGGAGGAAAAGTGTGCTCCACTTACCAAGTCTCGGGAAGCTGCCTCGAGGAGAATTACAGCTTCTGCACAAGCAGATCACCGACTCAGTTTATGCTTCAAGAAACCCTATTTAGTGGTGACTGCACATAGGTCATTTTTTAAAATCTCACTGCACACAACCTGATCCTCTACTACACAAACACATCAATTGTTATGATTCATTGTTCTTCAAAGGCTTCAAGTTGGTGTTCAATATTCCACTGGGAGATTGGAAAATAGATCTGTCCCTTCACTGAGTTATTAGACAAGTTTTAACACACCTTTTCATCAGCATGGGAGTCCAGAGAACCCAGCCTCTGTAAACTGACCTTGTATTTCACTGCACGTGGAAAGGTGTCTGCCACCCATTACTTGTTCCGAATACAGGCCCCATCTTCTCTTGGTTACCTCCACCCTACCAGTAGAATCTTACCTATTCCCCCAGACCCAGAGTACCACCTCTTTTGTGAAGCCCCTTCTATTGAGTGGAAGTCTCTCCTCCAGTGGACTTTACAAAGCTCCTCTGAGGGACCCTTTCCCCCTCAAACCACGTCTTCTGCAGCTCCTTTCTTGTCAAGCAACCGTACATTCTAACCATACTTAATCTACCCCCACATCCAGTCTTTAAAAAAACTTTTCTTAAAATCACTAAATATATCTCAGATCCAAACACCTCCAACAACAACAACAAACCTATAGCCTACGATAGCAGGGAGAGGGAGGTGATGAAGACATCAAATGTCCAAGGCAGACGTGGTAGGCAGAGTGGGTGGGGCACACGTAGTATATGTGTCTGTCCTTCCATGGCTGCCTTACTTGGAGGTGAGATCCATTGTTCACCGCCAGCACCCGTATTCGCATTGTTTCAGTCTCTCGACATCCTCCCGAATGGTCCTCCCACCTCCAGTCCTATTGTCCTAACCAAGACCTCAACCAACCTGTTCATTCCTACTCTGCTTGCTGAGGGACCTTTGTAAATGCAAGCCTGATTCTGCCATGCCCTTACTGGGTCCTTCAGAGTCTCTCCGTCCCCTGTGGGTTAAATCCAACTTCTCAGTGAGGTAGAGAAGGCTACCACTTCTGGGCTTACCTGTCCTAGTGTTCCAGGCCCCTCCCTCCCCATTCTCTGATACCCTCTCTTTTCCTAGCCTAGCTGTTGTTCTGCGACATCATTTCCAGCTCCCTAAAATGGCAGCAATCAGTTCTTAAGAGCTTTTGTATTAATAAATACTGTTCTTCCTGAGGCCTTTTGTTATACTTGCCTGACTACACGGGTTACTTAGTGTCTTTGTTTTAAGACCCTCTGCCTTCACTTCCTCCTTGTGGCCTCCTTTGACCTCTGAGGGCTTTGCAGGAGCATCCCTTCCTTTTCCTTCAGCATTAACATTATCATGGCCCTTATTACAATCGACCCCACATTAATTCTCTTCTGATCCTGTTTCCCTGAAAATAAGACTTAGTTGGACAATCAGCTCTAATGCATCTTTTGGAGCAAAAATTAATGTAAGACCGGGTCTTATATTATATAATATATTACATACTACATATATATAATATACAATATTATATACTATAAGACCGGGTCTTATATAACATACTAAAGTAAAATAAGACTGGATGTTATATTAATTTTTGCTCCAAACGACGCATTAGAGCTGATTGTCTGGCTAGGTCTTATTTTCAGTGAAACGTGGTAGCTTCTATCACAATCTCACTGGACTATCAGCTCTTTAAACCAAGGAAGGGTCTTATTTTTAGTTGTTTTTTTTTTTCCTTCTTTCTTTTCCTTTTCTATTTTTTAATTAATTAGTTGATTGATTTATTTATTTTCACCCTCAGGGTCTAGCATTGTGTTTAGCACTGAGGAATGACTGAATAAATAAATAAATGGATGAATGAGAAGACATTTCAAAAAGCCATTTCAAAAAAATAAAATGAGACAGTACAGTGTAGTGGAAAGGTTACGAAACTCACACTCAGTAGTTTTGTGAAAACTGGACAAATGAAACTACAGTACTTTAGGGCCAGTGTCCGCCATTTTATATTACTATGAATAATATCATTATCTACTTCTTCAAGTTTTTGTGAGAACAGATTAGCTTCTATAAGTGAAAGCCATATGATATCACTATTAATTAAGCCCAACCGGTTACTTCATTTGCTGATGTTGCTGAAACACTCTCTGGATTATAGGTTTTCAACCTTAGCGTCAGAGAGTATGGGGATTGGGTTTATCTGTTATTTTACCACTAATTCCCTCATATTTGATTTCCCTAGGCCTCAGTTTTTCCATCTGTGAAATAACAATGACTACAGGACTGGTTTCTGTGGCTACTAAGTGGCCATATAAGGTATATAACTTAATTAATACTTCAGGCTAAACAGAGCTTAATTAACGATTCCGCTTCCTTTATCTTATTGTTGTTGCTGTTATTATTATTATTATTATTATTATCATTATCATTATTATTATAGTAGGCACTTAATAAATACTTGATGCATTAAAATTAATTAGTTGAAAGTCTTTTTCTATCCAGGAACCAAATTTCCACTTTTGCTTCCGGGACAACAAGCGGACTGAGAAAAGGAAGGCAGTCGCACCGAAAGATTTTTTTTTTTCCAGCACATGTCAGAGTTCTCCACTTTCGTCTTGTAACTCTGCCGTTGAAGGTGATATTTCATGCTATGAAGTCAGTTATGAGATTTCCTATACAGAATAATGAAAAAGCCTATAACAGCTAGTGACCTGCCTTCCCTGCTGTTCCATCCACAGAATAATTTTGCCATGAAAAAAAATAAAGGGGACATTTCTTTTTACTGAATTATGACAAATTTTCAACTGACTTATTCCTCTTGGAACTTAGGAGTGTCCTACTTTCCCCTCCAATGACACTCCTACTGAGATGACATGTGACACATCCCAGGGAAGCATTAGAACTAAAGAGAAGGTTAAGACTGTGTCACATCTATCAGTATTTCCTTTTGCTTAAGAAGAAACATCTCTGCCCCTCATCGCCTCAGTCTATCTCTTTCTGTTCTAGGGATCTTTTTATTCCACTGGCCAGGAAGAGATTGACAGGCAAAAGCCCATGCAGAACAACGGGGATATCAACTGCCTCCTCTCTTCCTCCTTACTTACCAGAGATATATATGGTATATATATATATATATATATATATATATATATATATATATATATATATATATACTGAGTATATATATATATATACTGAGCAATGCTGAGCAAAAAAACCCCTGACCCCTGTGGAGTTATGGAGGGACATGACAAAAAGCAAATGTGTTACTAAAAGATTCCAAGCTGAACAAATGACAACAAAATCATACTTCACATGCACCAATAAAACATGATATCAAAAGCTGAGTTTTAAGAGGAAATATTCTTTTGGGAGACTGGCAATCCTTAAGCAACTGACTATTTTAGCTCCAGCTACAGAGAGAGAAGGGGAAAATGAGTAACAGGGATGACGTTTACTATGAGTAACAGGTATGATGAAACATTTACTATGTTTCAGATACTCTGCTATGCCCTTGTCAACTCTTCTCCCTGGATTGTCACACAAACACAAAAATCCATATATGGTGATACACTTAGCATTATACCCATTTTACAGATGAGGAAACAGATTCAGGGCAGTAAAGCAATTCGTCCAAAGTCACACTGTTAGTAGCTGGCCTGGAACGCAGGCATCCTGGCTGTAGAGTACATGTGCACAGACATAGAGACTAGGACATATTGTTTCCAAAGATGCTTCAGAAAAACTTACTAAAGGAGTGAGTCATGAATTGGAAAATCAAATCACAGCAACGGAACTCAGGATCACTAATTGACCAAAACGCCTAAAATCTTGATTTGCAGTATTCCTCATTTTTTTAGTAAATAAGGGAAATAAGTCCCTCATTTCCCAAGAGGAGCACACCTGTAAGAGTTCCTGCTAAAGATGTTAATCATGTATTTATGGATTTGCAGAGAAATTTCCTTCAAAGTTCAATTGGCTATAAGTAGATATTGTTGTGTGAACAAAGAGAACCATGTGGTACTTCCTGCTTCACCTTGTCTCAGGTTGAGATTCGTAGGGGAAAAAAACTGTTTTCAGACCAGCTTCTATGAAAACTACTCTGACCAATCAAGAGATAAATTCTCTCCATGAAAGCAAGTTATCTTGCAAGACTTTGAAGGAAAACACTTAATTGAGGGAGCAATTGCTTTCTTTCCATTTTCTATTCTAGTAGACTTTATCAGGTCTTCCTGTGTCCATAACCCTCATTGTTCTCTTTAAAAGAGAAAATACATAACCTTTCTGGAGTATAACACAACTCTACTGAGTTAACCACTAGGGGAGTGGCGGGGGGTGGGGGGAAAGAGAGAGAGAGAGAGAGAGAGAGAGAGAGGAAGAAAGAGAGAGAGAGAGAGAGAGAGAGAGAGAGAGAGAGAGAGAGAGAGAACCATCTCAAACATGAGAAAGACAAGTGCAAGTTGTCACCAGGAAAGGAAAAGTATCACCTCCTAGATGCTTCCCTACATTTTCTCAGTTCTCCCTGTTTCCTTGTCATCACCAACCCAGGGAAGGAGAAAGGAAACTAATTCCTATCAAAGAATGCATTCTTATCAACTGAAGGCTGGTGAAGTGGGAGCATGCTTGAGGGACAGGGCACCTGAAGAGATGCACAATAAGACACCAAGTGCAATTATAATCAAGGCTTCCACATGCATCAGAAGAGCCAATTAGAAGATAAGCATATCCAGAAAACAAGGCATTTGCACAGTATTTCAGCCACGCTTCTTGTAAGTATCTCATAAAAATCTGAATAGCAGAGTGGAGTGAGGGAAGAAAGTAGGTATCAGAATCACTGGCCAGATCCTGGCCAAACCTTGAAATATTGAATCTCGGGGGAAAGCCCCCAAGTTTCAGTTTTAAAAAACTCCCTCTCCAAGGATTGACAGTATCCTTGAATGAAGCAATGACAAAGAGCAGAAACACATATTGTGGGGTGGGTGAGACATTGGGCAAAAAAGGGTGACCGATTTCCTTAGAAGCCAAACAAGGCTTCAGGATTTCACAAAGTTCCACAATCCTTCTAGTGTTAAAAACGGAGTATGTTAGGATTAATTTCATATAGAATGGATGACATCAATTAACATGATTTGCTGCTGTCAAACCCCACCTAGGAACGTTTTAAGGACAGTCTTTTTTGGATGAACTCCCACAAGTAGATAAATTCCACAAAAACTGGTCACCACACAGGGTCCATTATTAGGATTGCACTGTTTGTCCAGTTCAGACATGTAGATTAGAAGGACAGTCATATTGGGTAGAACAGAAAACCCAGCATTACTAAACACTAAACAATACACTAATTAGTGAAAGTCATATCTGAATAAAACAAACAAGACTTGGGAGATTTGTTTAAAGGAGTGAATCGATACCTTTGTCCATCCCAAGCCATTCCAAAGATGGGAAAACTGGTTTAAAACATTTGAATAAAATTAAAACTAATAAATTACCTTGACTACATTGACTAGATGAAGAATTCCTAATCTTGACTATCATGAGACTTTGGGCAAATACATTAGTTAATTTCAAGGAGCTGAAGACAGTTGTTTAGGTCCTGCTTAGTCACTGAGAGATGGCACAACTATCACAGCCACGGGGAGAATGCATGAGCGTTACGGGGGTATTGCTTTAAATAGTAAAAATTAAAAATGACTTAGGTTGTACAGTTATATATGTCTTTTTAATGTACTGGTTTAATTGGTTTTACACAGTAACAAATCTTTGTTACCTCACTTAGCTTTCTGTGTTGCAATCAGTCATCTTTACAACTTCTCCCCCTACTAGATTGCAAACTTGGCTATAGAATGAATTCGTGACTTTTAAAATCTAAAGTGTCCAGTATTTCGTGTGATGCGGTACACATTTTTAATAAATGCCTACCAAATCAATCTGTCCTTCTGAATATTTATTTTGAAGAGAGAATTTGTATCGGATAATTCAATGAACATTAATGTAGTGACGACTCGATTTCTGGCACTGAGTTAAGGCACTGGGAAGGCAAACATGAATAGAAAACAGTTTCTGCCCTTGAGAAGGGCACAGTCTATAGATGAGGAAATCTCTGAATGTATTACAATGCTATGGTAAATATTTTTGCTAAACAACAAATATTCCTTTAAAATGAATAATTCCCTGAACAATGTATTCAGATTTTCATATGTTGAATTTGTTTGAATTTTCCTGTGCAATGTAATTTATATTACTAATGCATTTTAACTCTGTGCCATAGATGTAATACATAAAGGACATTTAAGTAATGTTTCTTTTATTATAAACAAGCCCAAATATATAGTTGCCCACTGAAGAAACATTAGAAAAAATCAGATTTACAATTGTGAGTGCTAAGTTTTATCAGGCTTATAATTTATCATATTCTCCATTTGTTGATATACAGACACATTATAAAAACACTAACCGTATTTCTAATTCCAGACAGGATTTGTGACCTGAATTTCTGCCCAGTCTTGGAGACCATGCATTTTTACAAATAGGCACCTAACTTTTTTTCTCTGAATCAGATATGGTTCTTCCCTAGGGCTGATGCAAAGGAAGAAATCTTGAGACTACTGTTGGGATTCTTAGTTGTTTCTTAACCAACTAGAAGTATGTGGAATGTTCTAATGAAAAGGGAATTGAATTCAGCGATGAGGAGATACAAATCTTAATGGAAATTGGTCATAACTAATCTATGACTTCAGTCAAGGAACCGCCCTTCTTTGCAGCTGTTCAGATGATCAGACGTTTGAGCTCATGCGTTTACGTATTTGGGCTTTTTCCTTTTCTTAACAACAGAAAAGAATTTGGCTAGGAGGTCTCTAATGCCAGTTTAGCTCTAAGTCTCTAGGATTCAGTGATGAACAGTGAGTATCCTTGGAGAAGATTTTATGTTGAAGAATGACTGGTTGCAGCTGGATCATTGACAATCTCCACATAGAAAGTTCACACCCCCAGGGAGTCTGTTTTACATATTGATGGCTCATAGCTCCCTCAGCCTCACACCCCACAGACATGTCCTCATCAAACTACGATGTGGATTTAGGAATATCAACTGGTAAAGCTACAATCGCCACCACCACCAACACACACCCACAGATATCCTGAACTAGAAGACCAAACTTTTTGGGGGAATTTTTCGGGACATGGTATCAACTATTCAGCTTCCTTGAAAATAAAGCAGATGACAAATATTAACATTTCATGTATTCCTAAAAATAGGTACAGAAAACAATGTAAATTGTTCTTTCAACATCAATTCATGAGTCTTTGACAGTGCTGGGGGATAAAGCTGTGTGGTTTGTGGGTTCTGCATAAGAGGCTCTCCTTTTTCCTCATCACTACTCGGTTATCTACACTTTAGGCAGCACCAAAGGTATCTCTTCCAACTCTAGAGGGCAGCCCTTAAAATCTGCAGTTCAGCAATAGCTGGCCAAAGCGAGCCTATAGGATCACAGATGGGTTATCATCTCAATGACAGACATTATCCTAATCTCCAGCAAGGAAACCTGCTGTCTCTCTAATTCGCTAACATCATTCCCCTGGGGCAAGGTCTGATTGCTCTGGGTATCTTATTCACAGAAATATTATACATTTGGGAAATGCAAATGTAGGATAAACTCAGTGAAAAACAATTCCCAGAGAGGTTTGTTTAAAAGAGATGGAGTGAGAAATCACTTTCTCTGTATTTATTTTCCCAAGGTTTCTCACCCCTTTGCAGAATGAAATTCTAACTTTAGAGACTTTGAAAAACCAGTAAGCACTGGACCCGTTGCCTGGAAACAGCCTGATTACAACCATCTCACTCAGCTACAAGGAAGTTCTACCTGATCCTTTAGGACCATTTCTCAAGCCTTATTATGATGATAAAGAAAATTTATACTTCTGTAAAGCATTCAAAAATTATTGTCATGAAACTGAAAATTCTGGGCATCTGCTTTGTGGAAGAAATGGGAAATTCACATGACCCTCCAGTGTCAAATACTGACAGCCTAGACAAAATAAAGAAAAATTAGTTCAGCACCACGCACAGAATTCAGAAATCAAAAATCTAAATCCAATGCTGAACAAATAGTGTCTGGGAACTGTACTGTCTGCAACAGAGGTTAGAAGTCAAGGCAGCCAGAAAGCCACTAATAAAGAACATTTGTATGCTGCAGCAGTGCTGCTGAACTTGACTTTCTTGCACATCTACAGCAGAACTTTCAATCCGATGCTGCCATTAACAGCTGCTTTGAAACATAAACCAGTTGGTTTTGTTGTGCCCTGACAGGTGGGCAAGATTTGTCAGGGCAATACCATTATAAAAACATGGCAGAAGTTTAGCAAAATCTAAGAATGTCTATACCATTTTCAAACATTAATGATTAGCCTCAGAAAATAGGACCTATTTTTCACTATAGTGGACAAATTTTTTACAGCTATATGACTATATGTCAGTATGTGCATGAATGTGTGTATATGTAATATATCAATATAGATGTATAGATACATATAGTTATATATCTATATATACATACACACACATGCAACCACACACACATATAATTATATATATATAATCATAGACAGATAGGTGAATAGATTTTTTTTTTCTTTCAAGTACAGCAGAAAAATAATGATGCATTAATGAATCCTGGCTCCACTAAAAGAGTTTTCTTGCTCTTGATCCACTCACAGTCACATTAGACTAGAGTGCGTCTCACAGGGCAGCTCAGATGTGGTCTGGGACTTTGCCATTGCTTGGGTCTGTGATTAATTTCTAGACACATCTAACGCTCTGGCCGGTGTATAGGGATGCATGTTTCAGCGAATCTCAACTACCGTCACTTTGAATTAAATGGTTTTAATCTTGATTACAGAAAATGAATTCTGTCCATTCTTTAACTGCACCCAAAGGCAATTTACTCAAAAGCATCAGAAACTATGGAAAATGAAGTTTCTAGCTTACATTAAGCTACAGGCGTTAGTGGAAGCAAACCATTTTTACTTTGAAAGAACTATTTCTCAATCCTTCAGATATTCCATGCACAACCAGAGCACTCTCAAATATGGCTCCAGGATAAAGTGTCGGCCCTTTAGACCCTAGGTTTTAAAGAAACATGTCTTAACCAGTTTTGAACCCGTGGTACTTACTCAGTCCTAGCACATGGTGGACACTCATGGAATCTCTGCTGAACTAAACCAGGCATGGGCATCATTATCATAACTGACAATGTAATTTTAGAGGTCACTGAGATAGACATAGAAAGAAAAAGCGGCTACAGATTGCTCTAAAAAGATGAAGGATGATGTTCCACCACCTAGAAGGATGATGGTGGGAGAATAAATGGGAAAACAAAGAAAGTCACCAAAAGAAAGTTTCTTATGCTCTTTAGTTTCCACCTTCACCTCCCATGCCATTCACCCTAGATATTATTGTAAGAATTACACTCCAAAACTCCAAAATCCCAATATTACTCAACTGCTTAAGAACCTACAATGAAAGAATGAATGAATAAAATAAACTTTGACCTCAAGGAACTTGCAATTTGATTGCCTAGATAGCGATAACAAATTTTTTAAAAAATATGAGTTGAATTAAAAATGTCATTTTGAGCTAAATTGTCAGTTGAAGCAAACACACGAAGGAGGGATTTGAATGAGGTCCGTTTCTTTAAATGAATGAAGGGGCAGAGGTAGATCATTCCCAGTTAGGCAAGAAACATAAGGAAAAACTCAGAGATAAAAATTTGAATAGAACATTATGAAAAACACAAAGATAGCTTTGGAGATAAATTATTGAAAAGAAGAAGAGTTTTTGTCAGAAACTTTGTATTATGGGGCACTCCCCATGAAGAAAGTAGAAATGAACCTTGGAGATATTGTGGGCTCAGTACCAGGTCACCTCAATAAGCAAATATTTCAATGAAGCAAATCACACACATTTTTCAGCTTCCGAGGGCACATAAAAGTTATGTTTACACTATACTGTAGTCTATTAAGTGTGCAACAGCATTATGCCTTAAAAATATGCATGCCTTAATTAAAGAATACTTTTTTTTCCCTTTTTTTTTTTTTTAAGATTTTATTGGGGAAGGGGAACAGGACTTTATTGGGAAACAGTGTGTACTTCCAGGCCTGTTTTTCCAAGTCAAGTTGTTGTCCTTTCAGTCTTAGTTGTGTCGGGCGCAGCTCAGCTCCAGGTCCAGTTGCCGTTGCTAGTTGCAGGGGGCACAGCCCACCATCCCTTGTGGGAGTTGAACCGGCAACCTTGTGGTTGAGAGGACGCGCTCCAACCAACTGAGCCATCCGGGAGCTCAGCGGCAGCTCAGCTCAAGGTGCTGTGTTCAATCTTAGTTGCAGGGGGCAGAGCCCACCATCCCTTGAGGGAGTCGAGGAATCGAACTGGCAACCTTGTGGTTGAGAGCCCACTGGCCCATGTGAGAATCGAACCGGCAGCCTTCGGAGTTAGGAGCATGGCGCTCTAACCGCCTGAGCCACTGGGCCGGCCATTAAAGAATACTTTTTTGCTAAAAAATACTAACCATCATCTGAGTCATCAGAGAGTCATAACCTTTCTGCTGGTGAAGGGTCTTGCCTTAATGTGGCTTCTGCTAACTGATCAGAATGGTGGCTGCTGAAGGTTGGGTGGCTGTGACAATTTCTTAAAATAAGACAACAATGAAGACTGTCACATCAGTTGACTCTTCCTTTCATGAACAGTTTTTCTGTACCACATGATTGCTGTTTGATAGCATTCTACCCAGAGTAGAACTTCTACAAAATTGGAATCAATCCTCTCAAACCCTGATACTACTTTATCAACTAAATTCATGCAATATTCTAAATCCTTTGTTGTCATTTCAACAGTCTTCACAGTATCTTCACCAGGAGTGCATTCCATCTCAAGAAACCATTTTCATTGGCTCATCAACAAGAAGCAACTCCTCATTCATTAAAATTTTATCATGAGATCGCAGCAGTCACACCTTCAGCTTGCACTTCTAATTTTAGTTCTCTTGCTATTTCCATCACATCTGGAATTAGTTCCTCCGCTGAAGTCTTGAACCCCTGGAAGTCATCCATGAGGGTTGGAATCAATTTCTTCTAAAGTCCTGTTAATGTTGATATTCTGACCTCTTCCCATGAATCACAAATATTTTTAAAAAAACAACATCTGGAATGGTGAACCCTTTCTAGAAGGTTTTCAATTTACCCAGATCCATCAGAAGAATTACAATCTATGGCAGCTATAGCCTTACTAAATGCATTTCTTAAATAATAAGACTTGAAAGTCAAAATTACTCTTTGAACCATGGCTTGTAAAATGGATATTGTGTTAGCAAGCATGAAAACAACATTACTCTTTTTGTACATTTCCATCAGAGCTTTTGGGTGACCAGGTACATTGTTAATGAGCAGTGATAGTCTGATTCTTTTTCTTTTTTCTGAGCAGTAGTTCTCAACAGTAGGCTTTAAGTATTTAATAAGACATTTTATAAACATATGTGCTGTCATCCAGGCTTTGCTCTTCCATTTATAGAGCACAGGGAGAGTAGACTTAGTGTAATTCTTAAGCACCCTAGGATTTTCAGAGTGGTAAATGAACACTGGCTTTGACTGAAAGTTACCAGTTGCATTAGTCCCTAACAAGAGTCAGCCTGTCCTTTAAAACTTTGAAGCCAGCCATTGACCTTTCCTCTTTTGCTATGATAATTCTAGATGACATCTGCTTCCAATATAAGGCTGTTTTGTCTACGTTGAAAATCTGTTGTTTAGTGTAGCCACTTTCTTTAATTCTTAGCTAGATCTGAATGACTTGCTGTAGCTTCTACATTAGCACTTGATGCTTCAACTTGCACTTTCATGTTATGAAGACAACTTCTTCCCTTGAACCTCATGAACCAAACTTTGCTTACTTCAACCTTTCCTAATGCAGCTTCTTTACCCCTCTTAGCCTTCATAGAATTGATGAGACTTAGGGCCTTGCTCTGGATTAGGCTTTGGCATAAGGGAATGCTATGGCTGATTTAACCTGTTATCTAGACCACTAAAATTTTCTCCATATCAGCAATAAGGCTGTTTTACTTTCTTATCATTTGTGTTTTCACTGGAGTAATTTCCTTCAAGAACTTTTCCTTTGTATTGACAACTTGGCTAACTGTTTGGCTTAAGAGGCCTAGCTTTCTACCTCTCTTGGCTTTTGACATGCCTTGCTCACTAGGCTTAATAATGTCTAGCTTTTGATTTAAATTGAGAGACGTGTGACTCTTCCTTTCTCTTGAACACTTAGAGGCCAGTATAGAGTTATCAATTGGCATAATTTCAATATTGCTGTGTCACAGGGAATAGGGAGGCCCGAGGAGAGGGAGAGAGCCAGGGTAATGGCTGGTCAGTGGAGCTGTCAGAATACACAACATTTATCAAGTTTGTCATCTTATATCGGCACAGTTCATGACACCCAAAAACAATCACAATAGTAGAATAAAAGATCATTGATCAGAGATCAACATAACAAATATAATAATAATCAAAAGGTTTGAAATAATGTGAGAATTACCAAAATGTGACACAGAAACACAAAAGTGAGCAAATACGGTGGGAAAAAGAGCACCAATAGCTTTGCTTGATGCAGGGTTGTCACAAAATTCAATTTATTAAAAAAAAATGCAATCTCAGAGAAGTACAATAAAGTGAAGTGCGATAAAACAAGGTATGCCTCTATTAAAAAGGATGTTATGAGTTTCCAGGAATGTTTAGTAAAGGGCTATTTGTGAAATAGGCAGCATTTGGAGTGAACCTGTGAACATTCATTCATTGGCTAAGGATTTTTGAGCACCTATTACCATGTTTCCCTGAAAATAAGACCTAGCCAGACAATTAGCTCTCATGCTTCTTTTGGAGCAAAAATTAATATAAGACCCAGTCTTATTTTACTATAAGACCAGGTAAAATATAGTTTAATATAATATAACATAATATAATGTAATACTGGGTCTTATTTTTTACTCCAAAAGACACATTAGAGCTGTTTGTCCAACTAGGTCTTATTTTCAGGGAAACACAGTATGTCCTAGCCACTGGAAATAAAGCAGTAAACAGAGAGAATCCCCGCCCTGGTAAAACTGATATGAGTGGAAGGAGGGCACAGATGACAACAAGATAGACAAGTAGATAATAAAAGACCAGGTAATGATAAATGCTAAAACAGGGTAAGGGTCTTAGAGATTCGGGGGGTGGGGAGGGGGAGGAAGGGATGTATTTTAAAATATTGAAATTTTACCATCCTCCAAAATATCTAGCACAGATATGAGCATGTGATAGACAAAAAGGAATACTAGCTGACTAGAATACTGCCTGCTGACTAATAGTCCTGTAGTCACTGAGATACAAACTTTCTCCAAACCAAATCTACAGACAATGAATCAGAATTCCTTGAGGTTCTTGCCTAATGCATGACTGCTTGAGCCCAAACCATTTCAACCTGAAAAGTAAGGATTTCTGGAGTAGGCTCCGTCAGGATACAAAGCTGCTTTCCAGCATTCTTTCCACATTGTCTAGGGCAAGCTGCTGATAAACAGCAAGAAATATTCTTTAAATATCTGTCAGGTAATGTTCCTACCAGGGTGCTAGGTAGGCACTGGAAAAATTAACATCAACAACTTTCGTGATGCTGACTTTTGTATTTAGAAAATCAAACATAAAAACATAAACTTAGAAAAAGATCAGGGGGAATCATCAAACTGAAGTTGGCTTTATAAAAAATTTACAAAGGAGTTCAGGGGCTCATGCGATAACGTGGAACTTGGAAAAAGGAAGGCCATTTGTATAAATGCTCATGCCGTCATGACTCCTTGAGTTCTTCAAATCCTACCAGAGCCAAGACATAGGAATGCGATTTTCCAATTACAATGGCTAACTTGTCCTGACTCATTGGTTGAATTTGAGTCATTGGTTGATCATTGGTTGAATTTCCCATATCTCTAATGCCATCCCTCAAACATAGGCTGATGCCTACACCGTGGAAACTTCCCCTGCACAACAATAGCTGGCCCAAATGGGAAAGAGCATGAGAAGGAGGTCATCACTGCATTGTGGCTTCTCTGAGTTAATGTGTATAGATTGTCGGTGTTATTAGGGATAATTAATGAGGAAGGCTAAACGCAACACCCTACAGACAAAAGGGGACAAAAGGGGAGCCTTGTCCTACCGTGAAATAAAGAGTATTGCAATAACTTGGCATCAGGAGGACAGCATTTTCCTTTCCTACCATGCTCTGTTCTTGCCAAAAATGTATTAGCGAACAGTACAATTAAATCCCAATAATAAGCTGTGGTACAACTACCTCACCCACTTCGCTTCTTTTGAACTCTGCAATATTTCAATCCTTCTCATCACCATTACTGTTAGCACATCCCCAAATTCACTCTCTATTCTGTACAAAAACCCTTTCTCCATTTTATTAATCCTATTTATTCAGTTCCATCAACCTCAGTCCAAAGGTCTCTTTTCAGATCTCGTATTTCATTTTGGTCCTTCATTTGGCGTGCTTAACATTTATTATTATTTTTCAATGAGACACAAAAAAGGGTATAAGAAGTTAAATGTTTTCACAGACAAAAACCTATATTCCTCTCCATTTTCAAGGGAGGGAAATGGCTATAAAGCAAAGCTGCCAGATAGAAGGCCTGAAATAAATGACCTGCACCACCCATAGATGAATTCCACCTCTTCTTTCAGAATGTTTCATAAGAGAGAATCGATAAAAGCTGAATCTGAAACATTGGTGCAGTGTAGTAGCTAAGCTCAGCGAGATCCCAAGCTAATCCTGTGTTCTCAGAAGCCGTAAGTGCAAATCCCTTCACCTTTGCTCAGGGGGATGAGCTCACTATATAAATTGGCCGGGTTTTTGACCTCAAAATCCAGGTGGGACAGGGTTGGGGGAGGCAGAAGAGATGAGAGGAAAGATTTCCAGGCTCGATTTGGTCTAAACTGAGGTGCCTTGGCAAAGCGAAAGACAAGGTCAAGTTTCCATGGCCCTGAGCTGGGTCACACAGCTGGAGCCACACTTTGCTCAACACAAATGTCTTATTCACCCCCAAGTAACACAAAGCCTGGGACAGAGACTGCCAGGGAACAGGCCAAGTGCCATTGGCCATTCTCATTATCTAGGCTACCTAGTGAGGCAGTCCCCATACACCCTGGCTGCTAAATTAACCTTCATATCAGCTTATGCCTGTTTCCTATGACTACCTGATTAATATATTCAATTAAAATACAACAGAGATCAAACTAAATGTAAGTAGTATGAGATCATTATTTTTACGTATTGTAGAAGATTTAAAAAAATCACATCATGCTTGTTCCCTTTTATAATATTGCTGCCTTACAGAAAAATACTCACTTGCATATTAAAATTTCATCAGCATCCCTAAAGAAGCATTTTATAAAGCAAAAAAAAAAAAAAGAAAAGGAAGAATGATTAAGGTTACTAAAATCCCCAAATATTTGCATTGAACATGAAATTAAACATATTTTAGATGAGTTGATTTGAGGATATTTAATATATTTGAATAATATCCCTGTCATCTTGTTTCAGTTTCTTTAACCTCACAGAATTCTCTGAAGTAGCTCTAAACACTAGTTGTGTATGCATGACACATTAAAAATGTAGATGTCTATTTTTGAGGCTGTATTTTAGTTGATTGTGAATGCCCCTTGAAAGTATTTTTTATAAATCACGTTTGTGCAACTTGTACTAAATGTATAGCATGTATTTTACAAAAACTCAGTATCATGAAGGGAAGTGCAAATTACTTCAAACCGATATATAAATAATCAACTGATTTTAAAGTCATGCATTCAATATGTATTTTGTAATAGAATTCCAGCTTTTATAAGAAAACCCTGGCGTAAAAAAGCAGACCATGGGAGCTGCATTGGAGCTCTGATAACTTGAGTCCTGGTGCCTTCTGAAAGTGTCTGGGCACTTTGAATGTATCACTTGCTTCTCTTCCACAAACAGTTTCAAGGATGAAATCCTTGTTATGAAGAAAATTATTATACAGCATAGATATATTTTTCTCCTCGTCCTTAATCACCAAGGCAATTTCTAAACTACCTTATTGTGATCTAAACTAAAACAACACCAGTGAGAATACAATAACCAACACAACTTTATACATCTACCTATTTCTGTTGATTACAAATTATATTTTCTTCTCTGGCCTTGTCTTCACTATCAGTATATAAATTCCTAAGTGCAAGAATGTCGCCTCTCCGTTTCCCTACCCCATTCTCTGCCTTAAGCACAAATTAAATAGAATGTAAACCGACAATATAATACGTCTTATCATACCTCCGAGAAGGTCTGATTTCCTGTGTGGTAAGAACGCTTCCTTGTTGCATTTCAATCTCCATCCAGGCCATCTGATTAAATATAGTCTATCAGTTAATATACAACATTCCCAGATGAATATGTTTCTCAAATAATGACAGAGAGAATTGTTCTTCCTTTATCATGTGAGGCCCCAGAGAACAGCCAAATTCTCGGCAATACTGCATTTTCTTTGCTCCTGGGCCATTCTAAAAAACGTCTTCCCCTGAGATAATCTCTTTAGATTTGTGTTTCTTGACCTCCAGACGAATTTAGATTCTACAGAGATTTCCTTGCACTTCTATTGTTCTATTATGATCTGAAAAAGAACTACTTTATTGTTAGCAATCAAATGTTACAGTAGTTGTCATTTCATTAACACATGCTTTGAGAATTCCTAAATTCCCCTCTTCATGACTTTACAGACAGCTAATGAAACTATAAAGACTATTGAGCTTTGCCTTTAAAGATACAAGGGCTGATATACTCGTGGAAGCTCTCAGGATTCTGTCCAGGTAGTCACGATCCATTACAGAGAGAAGCCTTTCCTTCCGAGCATACGTTTAATGAGTAAATTGGAAGGAAGAGGAAATTGTTTCCCATCCACCAAAAAAATGTTTGCCACCATATTTATATGTCCTTTTGTCTCAACTCACACATTTTGATGTCTTTACTTGTATAATTTCTCTTTTAAAAGTCAACTCTTTGACGTAAACACACCCAAGTTAACTCAGGGTGATTGTCTTTCTGTTGGAAGGGGGATCGTTTTCTCTAAACCTAAGTTTATGTGTTGCTTAATTAGATGTGGTAGGGTTGTTGGCACTGTAATAGGAACACTTCACAGTCTCTGACCTCTAGATGCTTAAAATCTGAGATGAAGTAAATATTCCAAAATATTACTGTGAACTCAGTGCATAATGGGCCATTCCAAATAATACCATGAGCAAATTGACTGTCATTTTGACAGTACTGAGAACATATGTCCCTTCACATTTCAGCTTCTGCTGGATCATTAAGCACAAGTTTGAACAATTCTAAGAAAAAACTTACAGGCACAATTTTGAAATAAAATTTGGGTGTAAAATATCAGGACTTACACACACATTTTAGAGAACGATTTACTTTACAAAATTATTTGGTCCACACATGTCAAATAACATATTTTCCTGCTGGATTTAAATATGTTATCATTTGTATGGATAATTGACATGGGTTCAGGATTTGTGAGGAGTGTCAAGAAATGACACAGAGAGGTCCATGTTTACAACAGGAATCTTTTTACGGTCATCTCTGATTTATTATTTTAGAGCATTTGCGATTTTTAAAATGCTGCATCAAGCTTTTGAGCCACCAGTGGTAACTTCTCCATTGACAAAACATCCCTGCATATCAACACACGGATAGACATACATTTTCAACCCCCCACCTCCCACACAGAGTATCATGCCAACAGATATTTCCTTTAAAATAATATGAAAGTTCAAGTGACTCCTATATTTCATGTTTTATGGAGCCACACCTACAAGTCCCAAGGCCACGTGTAGTTATTACTCTGGGAGACAGATTCCTCTGAGGTTATACTCCTGTCACATTATAGCTCAGAATCCACTATTTGCAATATTCCACAGCTTGAGGCGCCAGTGCCCACTAATCCTAGTCCCATTCAAGGAAATGGAATAACCTAACGCCAGGTCTAAAAGCACAAAACTACATGCTGCAAACAAAGGTTTAAGTGATCATTTATTTCATCTGCATCTGCCTGAGAAAAGCCTTTGCTAGACAATTTTCTCCTATTAGAACTGGCTTTCAAAGTCAGAAGGTCATTTGCATGCTTGCAGACAAAGGTAACATTTTCAAATGATGTATATATTCTCTGATGGTGAATATTAGCTTTTTCAGCACAGACAGATCCAGTTATTCTCACTGGATATTATATATTGCTTAAATTAACTGCCAAGAAAAGCCTCCAAATGGTAAATTGCCTTTTTTTATACTACTATCTTTAATTTCTCTTAGAAAATGAAACATGAAGTTTTAGTGGGTCAAAGAAAATCAAGTAAAAATATTTACGGTATAAAATTGTCCGTGGTCGAATGCCTCAAAGCAAACATTTTGTAATTAGTTGAATACGAACATACCAGGCTAAGGCAGAGACCCTTTGTATGACAGAGAGTTGATTTTTAGAACGGCTTACAGGTTGGAATGACAGCTCCTGGTAACATTTAACATGCAGAACTGCTTTGGGGCCCAGCCCATGTTGGCTACCACCGGCTACTTAGCTTCTACGAAGCTTTTGCAAATAATTTTGGAACCAAGTATTGTAGAACAAAAGCATTCCTTTCTGCATTGAACTGTCTGGCATTACACAGCATCAAAAGAACATTTTAAAGAAAAATCCTTGAAATGCTTGGCATTCTTATTAAGGAAAATATAAAAGAAATTATTGTATAGCATCTAAATATCTTTAAAGGCTAAGTTCTAACCAATGTAACTCTACAAGGGTCAGAAAAACAGTGTGATGGAAAAAAAAAAGAATATTGGACTGAGAAGTAGGTCTGGGGCAATTAAAATAAATTCTGAATCTAATTTATTTAGAATTTAAAGGGGAATAGCAATCCTTACTCTACTGACATCTTTGCATTACCACAAGAATAGAAGCCTGAATGTGAAAATGCTTTAAAATGTAGATATTTTAATACAAAAATCAAAGTATACTATCATTTTCATTTTTTCCTGAAATCCTGCAGCAGGTCTCTGAACAGGACCTATGTATCATGTTATTAATAACATAACTGGGGAAGAGACAGTGGTTTTTAGACGCCTCCTTTATTTTATTTTATTTTTTTACACTTGATGAGCTTCTGAAATACAATCAGTCACCAAGCTCCTCAGAAATATTTAGCAGCACCAGAAGCAGCTGCTACTGACAATCATGTCTGATTCCACGGGGAATGAGGGTGTAAAAACAATGAGTCATTACAGGTGCATCTGCCTCTCATCATTCAAAGGACAAAATGAAAAAGATGAAATTCACCAAACCCAATGTCTTTAAAACAGAAAGGAGAGAGATCAACTATGAAAGACTTTTATCCCCCTAATTTCTGAGAGCAGAATTCACTTACAATTTAGTAGCTGATTTTTTTTAAGAGTCTGCTACCGTGCTAGGTGTTGCCCCAGATTACAAAATAAGTGGTAGCTAACTTCAAGGAACACATTGTTTAACAATAACTGTACGGGGCATAATAATAGCATGCAGCTGATTCTGTGTCCAGGTAGAACCTTGGTGAGACAAGAGGTAAATGCCAATCGCTACTGGAATTAACAAAAGGAAGGTGATGAGACATTAAAAAAGGTTTTAATGAAAGTGATTAAAGAGATAGCATTTGAAATAACTTTGAGGGATTCCTGGGATCTTGGTAGGAGAAATATCAATAAAGATAGAGACTTGAAGGAGGGATGTGGTCAACACTGAGAAGTCTAAATTGTTTCAAGAATATTCTGCTCCTGTTTCCCTATCCTCCTAGAGTTGCATACACCAGGGGTGCCAAAAAATTGTATACCCATGACTTGTGTTCATCTTTTGTTATCGATATATATTGAGTATTACAATGTTAATACGTTTTTTTTCCTTAAAATGTGTATGCATTTTTGGGGCACCCTCTGTATTTGTGCAAAGTGCTGATGTTCATTTATTACAACAAGTGACATGGATAACTTAAATTCTTAATCCTTTTAAAAAGGAGACTAGCACAGTAGAGTTCATATTGATTAAAATGTGACATTTTATTATACATGTAATACATGTTTTTAGACATTAAAAAAATATGCAAATATACAAAATGAAGATCACATAGAATCCCAACACTCAGAGCTGGTAACATTTTGATGTATGTCCTTCAAGACTATGCCTGGAGCTCTACGGGACAGCACAGTGATTGCTGTCAACTGTATTCGAAACTTCAGAGTTGCCGAGACTAAATCTTAATTGTGCTCACTACAAAAGAAATTGTAATTATGTGACATGATAGAGGTGTTAGCTAACACTACAGTGGCAATCATATTGCAAGATATAAATGTATCAAATCAACATGTCCTACCCCTGAAACTGATATAATGTTGTATGTCAATTATATCTCAATAAAAACAAAACAAATAAGATTAATGTTACAGTGGAAAAAGACTGTATATATATACAGTTATGATATAAAACTGCAAACATTTTATACAGATTGCCCTGTACTATGCTTTTGTCACTTACCAATATACCTGCATCACTTTACATGGCATTAAACACTTCTTGACAACGTAATTTTTAAGACTCCCTGGTATACTATTGTGTAGATGGTTCACGTGTTTATTTTACCAGTTTTTATTATTTCATAGTTATGTTACTTTCGTTGTCTTGTGTAAATAGCAATGTCATGATCATCTTTTTAGATAAATCATTATGTAAACCTCCAATTATTTACTTAATTCTAGAATTACAATTACTGGGCTCCTTGAAACTACCTTCCAAAAGAGTTATCTTAATTTTCATTCCATCATCACTGGGTTAGATAGACTTTTCATTGTTGGATATTTAAATTTTCATCATTTTATTTATATGCCTCATTTTTGTTTTTCTTTGAATACCAACTAGGTTGTACATTTTAAAATGTATTAATTACTTCTTATGGGTGTGATATGACTCATCTTCCATTAAAATGTAGTAAGTGCATATTGGGTATTTTTTCACTTTCGTTTTTCCTGTAACTATCCTCTGTGTTTCTTCCTCTTCACTACTTGTAATCTCTAGCTCATACTACCCTAGGAGACATTATTCTTGGATTTGATATTTTGGCTCTGAGATTTTGTCTGACTGGAAAGCTAACATGTTAACTAGCTGCAGTGTCATGAAACCTGGTAAAAGACTGCAGATTCCTAGGTCAGAGATGAAGGACAATTCACTACTTGCAGCAAAGCAGTAGCCAGAGTATCAGAATCCTTTGTGTTTCTGTAAACCCCATTTCCCCCAGGATAATGCAAAGAGAGGTAGATGGCTCCTGCACACACAGTGTGTTGTGTTCAGGAGAGGAACTCTGAGCTTAGAGAGCCCAAATGTTTTATAGTGGGTAGTAAACATGCCTGCCCTTTGCTCCAAAGCAAAATATTACCTTTATTATGCAAGCCAGTACGTATACATGGAGGAAAATCCACAGATATATTATAACCTATGTTCCAAAGACATTCATGATGAAACATCCTTGAAATGATAGAGAAAAAGGGGAGTCAGTGTTTTACTATGAAGACCTGCAGAAGTGCAACTGAATCATGGAAAATTGTCTCCAAATTGCCCTGGACATGAAGAAAGAGAATACAAGCTTTTGCAATGGAAGGAGAAAGACCGAATCAAGGGCATTCTATACTCAAAACTGGTTCATTACTTACCCCTAACTGTACCCTCATACAATAACACACCAGCACAATGGAAAAAAACTAAAAACTAAAAACTAAAAAAAAAAGAAAAAAAGGTCAGTCCCAGTTAAACTGATTTCCGAAAACTGGACTTTCTAAAAAGGTTAAATAGAGATTTTTTACTTTATAAACTATTATATGTAGCGTTCTTTAAATATTAAATTCTCCTACTGTGATTAGAAAATAAATTACTATAAAAATTTCATACTTTAATTTTGTTTTTTTTTTGCATATTAGTTAAGAGGGTGTGCTCAGGACCAAACTACCTCAGTTCAGATCTGGCTCAGGATGCTAGTTAGTTAAGTTAGTTGATTAAGTTAGTTGGTTACATTCCCTCTGCTATATAATGGGAATATTGGTGGATATTAACTCCAATCTCAAAGAGTTGATGAAAGGTTTGAATGAATGAAAAGATATATGGTGCTTTTGAAAGTGCCTGATGCATAGAAAACACCCAATAAATGGTAGTCATATTATTTTATTATTACCACCTAAAATGAGGTCATTAAGTAGATATCATCTCTTTTGCTCTTTTTCTCCCTGTGTACAATTAACTACAAAACATCTTTTCTTGACTTAGACAGTAGATGCTAAATGAAAGAAGCTTTACAAAATCTAACTCCAATAAGAAATCAATTATGGTTCCATTCAAATTATGGGTTATTTCTAAAATTTGGAGAAGATTAAATATTAAGAAAGAGATAGTGAGTTCCTGAAGTTGGGTTGTATTGTCTACAACTTCTTTAATTTCTACATTTTTATATATTGTGCTAGCAGAGCCACAGAAACAATAATAATAATGTAGTATAGTTTATAAAGCTCAGTAACATACTATTTATTCACTTATATGTTACAACCTTTGAAGCACAGGGATAGTGGGGGTGGGGGGTAGAGGACTACATGACCTTCCTCTCCAGTATTTATTTCATCATTATTTCTCCCCGCATTATAGTTGGTTTTCTTAAACCTGACACTAGTGACTCGGGTACTTTTTCAGAAATTCTGAACTAGAGGTAAAAGGTCATAGTTGAAGAAAACATGGAGAACAAAGAGGGAGGCCAACTAAGAAACAGTGACTACTGAACAATTATCAGGGCACAAGGGGAGACCTTTGTACAAGCTAACTTACATATTTTTGGAAGTTCTGTTATTTTTCTGAGACTTGGGCTTTAGGGATATGAAAGGAATGGTTTATTTCCCTTTCACCACCATCCCATCCCATATTATTATTGTGCCCATTTTATAGATGAGTGAATTGAATTTTGGAAACACTACATGATTTGTTTGTGATCATACAGGCAGTAAACAATGGATCCAGGGCTTGAATCCTGGTGTTAAAAGCCAATTTTCATTATGTTATATTGCCTCTGCTGACTTAGAATTACAGCCAAGTGCTTACTCCCTTGAAGCCTACATCACAAACTACTCACATGATTCTCAGCCAACCCAACTATTAAATAGAGAAGAGCCTCATCTCCTGGTTCTCAGACTGCATAGGGATTCTGTTAAATTGGGGGGTATAGCTGATGCTGTTGGTTGTGTGTGGGATCCTTCGGTTAATTCTGGCACCTGTTGGGGTTTTCTTAGGCTCTTGGTCCATGACTCTTTAAACTATTAAGCTGTACTCTGGGCTAAGCCCATATTTTAGGAGAATAAAACAAATTCATAGATCAGGCTGTTCTTTTCATTTTGTCCTGGACACCCTCATTTTCTGAATCCTCCAGATAAATCACAGGTGCAACAACAAATCTATGGGGAAGAGGGAAGGTACAAATTCCCTCTGAATAGCATTCTCTACCTTCTTTTCCACATTGTGATCACTGTTCACAGTGAATTGATATTTGGAACATTTTTCTCTCTAATATACCAGCTACATAAATCATCTGGTAGCAAACATACTAGTTTATTGTTCTTCACACACAACCACTGTGCTTCTTTTCCAAGAGCAGAAATAACGCATCATGAACCACCAGTCCTCCACAGAAATGTTCATATCCATTTACTTGGTTTATCTTGTGATAGAAATTATTGGACTAAAGTAGCTATTATTTGTGTCCAAGGTATCTGTTCCCATTTCACACACACACCCAGGCAAAAAAGCTGATAGTAAACCCGGTCTGTTCCTTATTCCTACGCCTGTATCATCTACCCTTTGCCCTGTCCCATAGTTAAAGAATTTTTTCCACTTTTGTCAAAGTTATAAGTAACAAATATTCAAAGCTTCATAGACTCAGGTTAAGTATGTCTCCTGCTGATATCTCAAACCTGACAAAATCCTGGAAAATGACATAGAGATAATACAGTGGAAGTTTGTGTGTATGTGGGTTGTTTTTTGTTGTTGTTGTTTTTTAATGTGGAGAGGGTGGAAGGTGTGTGTGCAGTAAGGGTGGGGAGATAGACTGATTGATTGATTGAAGGTTTCTTCAACAAATATATTACTGGGTAGCTACTATTTTTCAGGCATTGTAATAGGCACTAGAAATATAAGACAAATTATAAATAAACCAACTGTTGAAAAAATTAGCTCTTTGCTACGTTTATTTAAAGAGTTAGATGCGGAAACAAATGCTTTTACTATCTCATGATAAATACTAGGACATAAATATGCACAAACCCATGAGAACAGAAAGGTTTACTTGGTTTCTAGGGACAAGTCTTCTTGAAAGAGGTGAGAGTGGAAACGATGGATGCACAGGTGTGATCCTGGAAAAGAAGAATGTGGAGAGCGTTCCAGATAGAAGAAATGGAAGTCTGAAAAAAGCATGATGAGAGCAAAAAGCACTGCGATTCATAGTTACTAAGACTTAAAGCTTGGGGCAAGGAGTGGTAGGAAATAAAGTGAGATAAGTTATGATAAAGAGATCATGTAAGACTATATACACCTATGACAAATCTTGAGGTTTAACCTAATGAGGAATTGTCAAAAGCTTTTAGGGGTGAGCATGAAAACAATCATACTTGCCTTTTAGGAAGGCCTGTTAAGGATGGCATAGGGTTAAGATCACAGGCAGGGAACAAATTCAGGGGCTAATGAAATAGGGTCTGGAAGATATAAGGTGGGCCTGGGCGAGGGCAATGGCGATAGTTAGGAGAGCCCATGACGGGGACACTACACATACTGAGATTCTCTCCTTTGGAGCACATGTAAGACACCCATCGGGGGATGTTAAGGATTGGATTGTGTCTCCTGTCTTCATATCTTGCAGCCCAAACCTCTGATGTGACTGTATTTGGAGATAGGGCCTTTCAGGCAGTAAGGCGAAATGGGATCATGAGGGTGGCCCTAATCGGATGAAACTGGTGTTCTTATAAAAAGAAGAAGATCCCAGAGCATGTTCCCTCTCTTTTTCCCAGTTGTTTAAGGTGCCCAGGCTGTGGTATTTTGTGATAGCATCCCGAGTAGACTAACAGGGTTTTGTTGAAAGATGTATAACCTAGAAAACATACAGAGAGAAGAGAAAACACAATGAAGTCCAACAAAGTCCCAAAGAAGCAGAGAGAAGAGAAAACACAATGAAGTCCAACAAAGTCCCAAAGAAGCAGAAACTCAGAGGCAGAGAGGTGAGTAGAGGGAGCACTCAGTTGGTAGCTCCCTAAAATGAAAGAGTGTATACATGAGTTCCGTATCCGACCGACTTCCACAGCCAAGAGCGGTGAGCATCTGTTTCTAAGCAGATTACAGTTGTGATGGGATCAGCCACACTTGTCCAAATGACCGTCTCCTGAAATCTATTTTCCGTCCTGGAGGCTGTGTCACAGTCAGTCAAGTCTGCTTCCTGTATGCCTCTCATCCCAGCACCGTGCAAAAGCCACGCCCGGGCTTCCCCGAGCATCAACTCCTTTTCACGTAGACTCTGAAACTGCCAAACACAACAGAGATGTCCGAAGGAGCAGAATGAAAATAATGACTATGGAGAGATTCAAGAAATCTTGGAATGTGATGTTAGTAATCCAAGAAGATTTTGTAAAATATGTAAACATCTTATTTTACCAATTTATAATATCAGGAAACCACTTATGTACACGATGAGAGCCATCTATTTAACACAGAAAGTGTGGTATCCGTCTGTCTCTCAACGAGAGGGGGCTCTTTAAAAATGACAACACGGGATCCGTTTGTATTCACCCCTATAATAAATTGGCTCAGTTTAAATGCCAGGCTACAAAAGGCTTCATTCGCATTCTCAATATCCACCAATTTTAAGAAACGAAGGAAAGCTCTGAGTGCACTTTTTTTAAGCACCTGCCAACATGGCACCTGGGTCTTCAGACAGAAATTTATAAAAGGAACAAACGAAGAATAATGATCTTTTTTTTTTAACCTGTATTCCATTATAGCCCCATGAAGTTGAAGACAAGTAGGATTATAAGATTTAGGCAGTCCTTGTGGAGGCATTGGCGAGTAGATTATTCTTCTGTCTGCTTAAAAATAGTTTCTATTTTGATGTGAGGCATATCTCTGTGTGTGCGTGTATGTGTGTGTGTCAGAAAGAAAGAGACAGTTTGCACAGCAGTTTCCTTCTTTTAGTCTTCCACATTAATCCATTACACCTGTGCTTTTAACATCCAGATGCTGTCATATTGTAATTATATTGATTAATGTCTGGGTACGAATTACAAATGGTGAACCAACCTTCCTTCACATTAGGTAAATAAATCTGCTTAAAGGCAGGCGATGAAATAGGACACTGGGCTAAAATCACATAAGAGAAGAAAATGTCTTCATTTATTTTTGTTTGCGTGCTTTTAATTAAAGGTGACGGAATGGCCTTCGCTACCAGTGCAGCAGACATGATGTGCAAAGATGAATGCAGTTACAGACCTCGGAAGTGTTACTGGTTTAACGTTATTACTTTCACTGTTGGAAACCATCTGTGGGAAATCAGAGAGGGGAGCTATCTTAATAAAACTGAAAAGAGACATTGAAAGAAATGTTGCAGTCTCCATGTTTGGAGAGTTTCATGAAAAGGATCATCGTGTGCTCTAATCGTTTTGACCAGAGATTGTACTAAAACTCGGAGGTGTCTCCCAGGATATCCAAGAAGCTCTCCTATGGATCTCTGGCACACTTCTTTAGGAAAACAGAAGCAAAATAAGAGAACAGAAAAACTTCTACTTTTCTGATGCCACTGTGATTTAGTCCTTTTTTTTTTTGAGTAAGGGCATTGGGAGAGCAGAAGGGTGAGAACTTCCTAGGGCCTTGGTGACCTGGTCTGAAGCTTTCTGAGTCCATGATCCTCCGTTCTGTAATCTAAAAATGGAGATCTCACTGCTTCTCCAGGACCTCATAGGATTAAATGACTAATGCTGATGAAAGGGCCTTGAATATGTCTATGTCCTCATCTATTGTGAGTTTGTAGAGATAAAGATCCCAAAATGTTTTGGGCTCTAAAATGTGCGGATGTAAATATCACTTTTTCATTCGGGTATTTTATCTTATCTGCATCACTGCCTTCCCCACTCTTTTTAAGCACTATTTGCCGAGAGCTTTCTGTTCGGAGTACATCACTGACATATAACAATTCTACACAAAACTTATTTATATGGATGCTACTGGATAAGGACAAGGTCATCGCTTTTCAGTAACGTCTAGAACAGCATCGGCTCTTATTTCAATGCCATCGACTACTGGCAAAATGTTTATGAGTGTGTGTGCGCGTGTGTGTGCGTGTGTGTGTGTGTGAGAGAGAGAGAGGGAAAGAGCGCGCCTGAGTGCATTCACCCTTGAGAAGGGCTCCTCAAATCAGAAAAAAAGGTTACTTCTGAGAATAAGATAAATATGTCAACTTAACAGTGCTGGTACACATGGTTGTCATCCACTGTGTGTCTAACACGCATCCTATCTGTAAGGGGATTACAATGTAGAAGAGCAACATAAATAAGCAAACTCAGCAATTAGCATATAAGCACTATAATAAGGATAACTAAAGGCTTGAGTAGTCATGGGAAGTTTCTCAGTGAAGGTGCTGCATAAGATAACTCCTAAATGGAGAGCATGGAGATGGAAAGATGGGGAGTGTGGGGTAGTAAGAATGCAAGAGTGGCAAGGGCGGGGAATGGCGTTGGAGGACAAAAGGGAGAATATTTCAGGCAAGGGGATAACTTATGTAAGACATGCGGGATAAAAAAAAATGCATTTTAAATAATTTTATACTTTCCAGAATAGCTGAAAGTTTCATTTCTAATTTTATATATTTTATACATTTTCATATTTTCCTATATAAACAAAGACAGCTACATCTGTACCTACTGCTTAGACCCAAAACCTGAGTCATGACTGCCCACTCCTCCACATACAGGCAACAAGAAAAGGGGCAAATACAACATACCTGTGACATTCAAAATGGATTCGATTAAATGCACCCATGAAATGACAGAGTTTAACAAAGATTCATTGAAGTCTCATCTTTCAAGTACAATGCACGTTTAAATAGATTCCAGCTCCATTCAATCTCAGCTACAGGGCAATCACAACTGTAACTAACTCCTACGTCTTTCATCTTTTGACAATGAAATTAAAAGATTGCTTCATGCTACAGTAGGAAAGAACGTTCTAAAATAAATAACCCCAAAGTTGAAATAAAATTGAAAATAACAGCAGTGCCTTTGTGAGACAGTGGGCGGCGATGTTAATGAATGGAAGTTTTGCGTACAAATAAGAGTAAACACACATCGGTTTTGAAGGAACGTGGAAAGAATATTAAACTATAGGCAGCAGATAGTTCAGAATTGAAGGAACAACTAACTGATTTAATTAAAAAGTAACTATTTTCTGAAAGAATTGGTACCTAGGGAAGGTATAGAAGAAAGTTTCCATTCACCTGAGATACCCAATTATTGAAGAGGTATGGTACTCAAACTTGGGCCTCACCACACATGGTGAAATAAAGAAGGATCATTTGAGAGCATTACATTCTTCCTGCTCTTATTCTGAATGGACAGGAAGCACCCCCACCCTCCACCCCTGAGTCCTAGGTTTTCCAAATTATGTCCCCCAAGGAAAAGTGGGTAGCTTTTGCAAGCCTAGGCAGCATCAGCCCTTGCTCAGCCTTTCATTATCTGTGTCCCTGCTATGGTGATAATAGGCTGGCCTCTTACAATATTTCTGTAAACCTGGTCCTTTGTTTTTTCATGCAGTGTTGGCCTAGAAGGTTCTGCCAAAGAGTGGGATACCTGCCTTGAACTTTATTCAACCCTTATCATTCCCATGAAGAAATCAGCTCTATCTGTCCCCTGACTCCCCATTCAGTTCATGCAACTCCTTCCTTTGATCCACTCAGTTCATCTTCTCTTGGGAATCTGATCTTAACCCAAGGAAACCTAGTAGTATTTGGAATCGGTAACTGGTTTAATAACTCTGCAGACATGATCATCTCTTACATCACTTGAAGTTTCCTTTCCCTTAGGCATTTCCTCTCTAGGTTGTGGATCCCCCGAACATTCTCATTTCCTCTACATAAGTAAAAATAAAACCAAATGCATTAGAGAAATGCTGTTTCAAGGAGTTACTATATTATCCACTAAGAAAACTCACTGCCTTGTTTTTTGGGATCAACTTCACATTATAAAATACATAATTGATGCTGGATTTTTGAGGTTTTTTTTCGTTTGTTTGTTTTTTTGTTTTTTGTCATTTTTCTAAAAATGAGAAATCTCAACCGATAAAGGAGAAAAACAATAACCAAAACTAGATTTATGCTATTTCTTTCTACAATAAATGCAACGAAAATTGATTAAAACAAAAACTGACAAAGGGGAGGGGTGTAACTAGAGCAAAAGCTTTGGAGAGAGCCAGATTCTGCAGTTTACAGCTTACAGTAAATGTATTCTAAATGCTAACAATGGAATGGGAAATTGAAGACATTCCTTGATGAGATAGGAACAGTCAACGTACTAAAGCACATTCCAAACTGCTTGTTATGAAAACTCCCAGCTTTGCCTATCAGTCGATCTACGGCTGTTCTCCGTGCAGGGAAGATGTGGTCTTCCATCCCAGGGAGAATACGGTTAGGTGTCTCAACTCCATAACCAAACGTCAGCAGCACCATCTGCTCCTCGGGCTTCCCAAGGACGGATATGGATGGCTCTTCTCATCCAGCATCTCCTCTTGTTTGGGGCTTTTCCCTTCCATCTGGTCCTTGGCGTGCACGCCTACGTTTGCCAAATGCACCCTGGGGGCCACTGAAGACTCTGCTAAAGGACAGCTCATTAATGAATTAAATTCTTATCTACTCAGAAGGTTTCCTTAAGACAGTTTCTCTGTAGCATATTCAACCTCCACAGTCCCAATTATTCTCCTCACACTGGTAATTTAGAAGTCGTTTCAAAAATAAGAACTTTGTTAATAAATACTGCTGGTTTGAAGGTTAAAAATTAAAATGATGTCCTTTATACCAAATTGCACCCTCCATGTGTCTTTATCTGTTGTATTAATTGAAAGAGAATAGCCTGCATCTTATTTGTCATTCAGAACCACAAAGAAACCCCTAAGAAATAAACATTTATGTTGTTTCTGTTTCACATAGGCACAAGAACACAGTGCTCTGAAAACACAGTGCTGTCATAGCTGAGATGTGGGTGGGTATTATGAATAACTAAGTGGGGGTGCAGAAAGCAATATAAACCAAAGAAACAGAAGAACTTTTTAAAGAATGTATAGGTTCCAATCCCTTTTGAAATGTAGTATTTCAGAAGAACATTAGTCAGGGTCTCTACAACTAATTAGCTGAGTGATTCAGGATGAGACATAATCTCTCTGGAGATGTACGTAAAATTAGAATTATGTGTGAGAAAACCGAAGTTTAGAAGGATGGAAAGCAATTACAAAGTAAGGAACTTGAACATACATCTTGAATATGATCATTAATTGAGCAGTAGAAGAAAATAATAAAGACTACATTCTTAATCTTGTTTAATTTTCTATCTTCTCCACAAGATATTAAGTCCATGAGGCAGGGATCATGTCTATCTTGATAAGCATTTTATCTCCTGTGCCTAGCAGTGTGCAGATTAAGCACCGGACAAGAAACTAAATTAGTTTTAACTATATCATCTGGTATTGTAATACCACAATGGTCTTGCCTTTTAGCTCTTTGCTAATAGAATAGATGCATTTGTGTCCTCCCTAACATAAAAATGAAAAGGGATGACATCGGTGATAGTTGAATATGTAAAAAGAGAAGGCTAATTAAGCCTTGCATAGTAAATAGATTTCTTGAAATATTATTAATGGAGAAATAGGTATACACTCTTCAATTATACCGAGAGCGGAAACTTATATCACAGGAAATGGGTCAGTGGTTAGTTAAGATCAAAGGTAATATCGTAAAGAATTCATTTAATAAACATGACTTTATTTCCATTTCTTAACAATTCTCTATGATAGATTCTACACTCACTTTAAATAAAAAAGTAAATTCAACATAGGAACCTAAGTGAATTATCCAAAGTAACATGAGCTATACACAGGAAAACTGGGATTTGAGCCCTCCTACCCATGGTTCTAATGTTGACCCTCTTCCTAGTATATATCTCCCATTCATCGAGAGTCTACCAACTACCAGATTTTGAGCTGAGCGCTGCTTGGGTAGGAATACAAAGCAAACACTGGCGTCGATTAATAAGAGATGCTTATGTACACCTCTAACAGTGTACATAATAGGATAAAAATACATTTTGGGAGGTTGATATGATATTTATTCAAAAGAAAAATCAAAGTTTTTGTAGAGGTCTAACATCTATTTATAGTAAAGGAATTGTATAAAATCCAACAAAAATGAACTCAAGATTAATGCTTGATGAAAGCCCATAATAGCTAATGCTATGAGTAAAAGTACATGATTGTCAATACTATGGGAATGTCCAGAGACAGACATCATGCCTGGATAAGACAGAAGGCTGATGGAAGCTTTCAGGTGTGTGCTCATCAATGATGGATTAATGTCCATTGAGTTAAGACCACTGTTCCTCTGCTTTGACCTTCTTTATGTTTCGTGGGGGCAGCAGGGCCATCTTTGATATAAAGTTCCACTTAGCTTTCACTAAGGGTAAGGAAGGAGCTGAGTTTTATGAGCTCACCCTTCTGTATGATAGTAGAGGTCCAAAGTTAGTAAGACTTTCGTCATCAAGAACCACTACTGTAAAACCTCCAAAAGACTCTGAAAACCTCTATAATGTGCCCTTGTTTATCCCGATTTTATTATAATGGGAATTAGCAGAAAATCTTTCAAATACAAAGGGGTCTGTTTTTTGAAAGATACAAAAGGAAGAGGCAGCTGAAAATACTTTCCTGTTTCCCACAAGGCTTAGAGAGGATAAACAGAAAGTAAGATAAGCAAACTAACAAAGAAAAACTTAAAGGGAACTATTGGGTGAAGAATAGCCATTGAATAAAAGGAAAATACTCTAAAATCCTGGGATTTCTGGACAAAATAGAAAGAAAGCATAAAAGAACAGGGAACCCCAAAAAGGCCCTGAGCCTGAGCAGCAGACTCACCCAAGATGATTTACATGCAATAAGTTTGTTTTGTTTCTAAATTAGCAAACTTTTGCAGCTTACATTTCAATGAAATGTAGCAATGGTTCTCACTTAGGGGCAATTTTGAGATCCTAGAGACATTTGACAATGTGTGCATTTTTGGTTGTCACAACTAGGGGTGTGTGTGTGTGTGACAGTGCTTCCAGTATCTGGTGGATAGATACGAGGATGTTGCTAAACATCCCAGAAAGCACAGGACTGCCTTACCACAAAGAATTAATTGGCCCGAAATCTCAAGAGTAGTACGAGGGTTGTGAAGCCTAGGAGTAGAAGGAGAATTAGAAGCTAATCTTTTTTTATAGACACTTTTCACATTTCTTTGATTGGTCTGACTCTAATAGGGCCTAACTAGCAAATTTCAGGAGTGACCTTGTTATTACAAGGTGTATTATTTGTCAGCATCACACTCACAACCCTCTTTCTTATTTAAAAATCTACTGTTAGTTATTTATCCCCTAAAAGGCTTCTACTATTTCACAGTCAGGACATGTTATGACTGTGAAATAGATGTCCTTATCATCCTGCTTTAGAAGGGAAAGGAAACATTCCGCTGTGTTTATAAGTCATAAAGAATTCTAAATATCTCCCACTCAACACATTCAGGCAAATGATGGTACGCTTTCTGTGCTGGGTGGCACTCTTTCATACCATTATGTGTCTTGTGAACCAACTGTAGGTAATGCACTATCTTCCTCTAATGAAATCCGCATTGTAATTTCTATAAAAAAATCAATTAAACCTAAAAAGCAATTACTTATTTTTTTTTTATCACAGCATAATTTAGTTTCCCAGAACAGCAGCATGAAAATGTGAGAGAAGAGCTCATCTATGTCAGTGTCTTTAAATAAAGTATGCGTATTTTTAAAAAGAAATGCAAAGTAAACACTGCCAAATGTGCAATACATTACCTATGCCTAATCGCCCATCTACGTCACCTTTATGAATAGGTGATACGGTTTAATAGCAGAAAACTAGGATTTCTTTTTTTTGAAAAAACTTTATTTTATATTCACTATTATGCCTGAAAATCTTTTTCAGACTCTTACAATGAAAATATAATTAGGCAACCATTTGCTCATCAACCTCATCAAATCCGTTTTATGAATGACCCACTTAGGTGTCACATAAACCCTGAAAAGCAATTTCTTCCAAGCCTCACAAATCCATCCTTCTTTGCATTTATATACCTTCCAGCGGGGATTCTAGTCACTTCACTCAAATTCACCCTACACTGTGGATCAGCGGTTCCCCAACTTAAGCCAGCATCAGAATAAGTTGGGGGTCTTGTTTAAGCAGATGGAGGGACCCCAAAAATTGCAATTCTAACAAGATTTCCAGTGATGCTGATGCTCCTGGGTCTGGGGACCATACTTCGCAAAAGCCAATTTTCATCATGATACAATGATCTATATGTGCTCTTACCCACTATGTTAGAAGCATCCGTTTATTTCTCTCTTTCACTTTAATGCTATCAGCCTCTTTCCTTGTTAGAAAACTAACTTAGACCAATCCTCTCCCACCTGGAGGATTACATTTCCTTCCTTCCTTCCCCTCCTTCCTCCCTCGTGCCCTCCCTCCCTCCGCCCTTTCTCCCTCCTTCCCTCCCTCCCTTCCTCTTTTCCCTCCTCCCCACAATCATCATCCTCCCCTTATTTCTGTCTCCCTCTCGCTCCCCCTTTGCTGTCTCATATGATATCATGTCTTTGCTTATGCTGTTTCCTATACTATGTATCACTGATCTCTTTCAAGTCCACATGCAAAACTCACCTTGGCCATGAAATGACTTCTCTGGTTCACCTGACCTAATACAAATCTCTCCTCCATATAGAACCATTCAATACTTATGTATTCATTTATTTCTTTAAACAATGTTCCAATTTTCTTGAGAAATAATTGCTATACCAAAAACTGCATATAAGTAATATATATACAATTTGGTGAATTTGGACACATTATACTATCACCATGATAAAGGCAATGGACATACCCATCACCTACAAAGTTTTCTTGGGTCCATTTTGTTTCTATAATAAGAACACTCATTGTGAGTTCCAGGCTCTTAAATTTTAACTACACAGTACCTTATGATACAATGCCTCATACTACAAGCACTATATTGTATGGCAGGTCTGTGAAACGTACTCATCTGGTGTACCTGAAACTTTACAACCGTAAGACACTTCTGTGTACTCCTTGGTACATTACTTAGTATATTAGAGCCTTTGAGTATGCCTATGATGTATGGCCCTAATTACATTATTATATTATTTATTATATACATCATTCCTTATTCATGACTATGCCTGCTAGAATGACTGGCTCACAATCAAGCATAATAAATATGGTTAGCACAATAATATAGTGAGTCAGGGGCTACAAC
Organism: Rhinolophus ferrumequinum; assembly: GCF_004115265.2. Classification (NCBI taxonomy): domain Eukaryota; kingdom Metazoa; phylum Chordata; class Mammalia; order Chiroptera; family Rhinolophidae; genus Rhinolophus; species Rhinolophus ferrumequinum. The sequence goes on along the minus strand of NC_046296.1, from coordinate 35,724,356 downwards.
ACAAGTACTTCATCCCTCAAAGACCTAAAGTTCAAAAGATACCTAATTATTACCAATACAACCAAAGCTGTCTGCCAAGTCAGGAGGAAATCAACTCCAAAACACAATTCTGCTCTAGTTTCCTATGGCTGCTGACATTGTCCTATTAATGGGAAAACTGTACGGAAGAAATGTTAAATGAGCTCGGTCTGCTGAGAGGCTGTCTGTATGACTCTTTCTGAAAGGATTTCAGAAACTCTTTTAAGCATGTTTAAACACTCCTAAAATGGCCACTGTTGATAGAGGAAAGAAAACCTCCTAAAATTAATTTTTATGATTCTTTAGTAGCCTAGTTTGCTCTAACTCCAAAATGGAGACTTTTAACTATTCTGTCATATTTGCTGTGTCACTCAGTTCTGAACATAAGCAATTTTGGAATGAAGACCTCTGGTCACAAGATGATGTAGATGTCACAAAAAGTGGAACACCAGGAGAGATCTTGCAAGGATGATCAGTTTTCTTAGTCTCTCTCTCTCCCTCTCTCTGTAAGATTTGGCTAACAGAAGATTAATTCTCTGAGGGCTACAGGAAAATATCACTTTGTCAGTTGTTGTTAAAAACTGGCTTTCGCCAAGTGATTCTACACACAAATGAAGTGAACATCTCTGAATGTTAAGAAATTTCTTTAAAGTGCCAAGGCAGTTATATTTAAAAGTTGCTGATCAGATTTAAAGGCCCAATGTCATGGTCACATCACATTAATTATCATTTTTTTAACTTTAATTTCTTTTATAACCATGTCATAAACACATGTGTTTGTGAGTTTTTAGTTTTTGTGGTGGTTGTTATTTTTTTTTAATTTTTCCTCTTTGGGTTCATATTTTATTGTTACATGGAAACTGAGGCTGCAGATTTTTTTCTCATCATTTCTGTATCATGGACATGCTGCTTAGAAATGCAATAGTGGCACTTAACATAAATGTCCTGGTTTATTTAGATAGTAGTTCTCAACCAGGGGAGATTTTGTCCCCCAGGAGACATCTGAAAATGCCTGACAATATACTTGGTTGTCACAAAGGAGGAATGAGTTTCTACCGGCATTCAGTGAGCAGAGGCCAGACATGCTGTTAAACATTCTGAAAGGACAAGACAGCCCCTTTAACAAGGAATTACACGGCCTCGAATGTTCATAATGCAAAGGGTACACCATAGTTCTCTGGCACATCACAGGCACTACATAAATGCTAGCTTCTATTAGTTTAAATATACCTTGGATACAAGCTTTTGCCAGAGAAAGTGATTGTTCTAAGATAAGCCATCCTCTGTGAAGATGTCCAGAAATTCTGAACAGTGTAAGCTAAGAAAACAGTTTTCTTGTACATAAATACTTAAGTAATCAGGTTCTTCTGCCCATATGAGAACTCAACTATTTAATGTTTTCCTTGATATTTATTATTTATGTGAGGGGGTAGTGGAAATTGTGCATTAAAAATAGATATATCCTATTTTTCCATAAAATATTTACTAGGAAAAATAAAACAAACCCTATTTTATTGAGAATTACACAATAAACAGTAAAACTTAGAGACAAGAAAGAATAAAAATAATTTGGGGAGAAAAATAAGCTATATTTAACCTCTTAGAGGACTCCAATAGTAGTAAAAAGATTTGTGAACTTTGTTGTTATGACTTGGAAAATTTAGACCATTAAAATCCCAAACTAATATTGTCCTTAATAAGTCAAAACACATATTTGTTTGAAAACTACTTTGTATAAATGGAATACACTTTCACTTTTCTTAACAAAGACTGCTTCTTAAATCTTCTTTTCTTTAAATCTCAGAGGACACAAATATTTCAGACAAGCAATTGAGTTTTAGCACCACATGAAGAAGGAGTGATAACTTCATGTGTGCATTTCAGATCCAGGACTGATTTTTCTAAACCACCTACGTTTTCTATGCACAGCTGAATTATCTGACTCAGCAAGCTAACACCCTACATTCTATCTTCACCAAGAAAATTGGAACACTTTAGGAGACAATCCTAAATGAGAACACCTTCCCTGCAAAATGAAGTCCATGGAAGCCACATATCGATTGATATTTCTGTACAAATTGGTTAGGCCATATCAGATACTACAGCAAGGTTAAATTTGTGTCTCAAAAGCTGTAAAATTATGGTCTAGATCAGCTTTTCTGAATAATAGTTTACAAAACCATTTAAAAATGTGTAAATATTAAATAGATTCAAAGTTTAACCTATAATAGCAGATGATTAGAAGATCTTGATAAAATAATTTGAGAAGTATTTTCTGCACTGTCACTTCAGTTGTTGGCAGCGATTGCTAAAAACTTATAAGAAATTTTATGTTTTTATTGGTATAATGTTTCTAATTACTTTGGTACAATTTTACCTATCTCAGTAACTTTTTCTCTTGTGGGGCGTGTAAAGATTAGTACAGATGAATTTCCTCTGTTCATTTATATATGTAGTATGAAGATATGAGTTTATTTGGAACACAAATGAATTAGTTTTGTACTTTGTTCCTAGAACGCATATTAAGTTTCACCCAAATCTTAGGCTATGTTTGGATACCTGTAAGAAGTAGTTTTTAAGTTTATATTTGAAAGAAAGGCAGCAGTTTTATTCCTATAATGATGGTGAAGTTGAAAGGCACATTGATCTGAGGAAACACCTGCACTTTTGGGGGTTTATGGGGGATGAGCCAAAAAGCAGAGACAGAGTATGAGAACTATCCAGCAAAGCCACTTGAAATCTGAGGATGTGTTCTGTGCATAGTATTTGTTTAAGAAGTACTTGTTGGAATCCATTCCCAATTCTAATTTTCTGACACTTCAAGATATCCTCAAATACACACACACACACACACACACACACGTACACACACACGCACATGCACACACACACACACTCTCTCACTCACACATAAATGAGAATGTTAAAAATTTACTTAAATTTACTGAATTTTAAAGAATGTTGTATATGTGATTTGTGGGAATGAATGACAGAAGTAGTTTCACAAAACAAACGTTGAAGACTCTTAACTGCACAAAAGTCAAAAGTTACTCTTTCATGCCTCTGTGTTCTTTGACCTCTGAGCAGAAATACAATGTTAACCTTGTCATTTTAACTATTTTATGTTGACCAACTGCTTGCATTGATTTCAAAGTTATTTTTACGTTTTTGAATATATGCTAGCATACCATCAGAATATAGAAAATGATCTTAAATGATTTTCATTAAACTAAATGAATTGCCGAATTGTCTACACAGCAAAGTTTTATTTACAATTTTTATATCACTTATTTCTTAACTGAAATTATGATTACAAATTATTTCCTACGGAAATTTTATAACAAATACTAGAGTCACTAATCAGTTTTTTCTATCACAAAAGTTTTGATTAAAGTTTTGAATATCTGGCATTGTGACGTATTTGTTGTAGTTACTGTTAACATTTGTACCAAACCCTGAGCCAAAATTTTAAGGTATCAATTTTTGTTCAACATACAAATTTACCTACAGGAAAGTGTTATCTGGTTTTAGTAATTTATATGTGTGTGTATCTACCTGCAGTATGTATTGTGAATTATTTTATTTCTTGGAGTAAAGAATCAAGTAAAAATTCTATACTTTGTCTATTTCTTGGGCAAAAAGTCTAAAATAGGAAAAAAAAGATTCTGCTATTAGAAAGACACTGTTGAAAGAATAATGAGACAAGCACAGACTGGGAGAAAATACTTGCCAAAGACATAACTGATAAAGGACTCTTACCCAAAATAAGCAAAGGACTCTTAAAAGTTAACAATAAAGAATACAACCAGATTTAAATATAAGCCAAAGACCTTAACAGGCACCTCTCCAAAGAGAATATAGAGATGGCAAATAAGCATATGAAAAGATGCTCCACATTGTACGTCATCAGGGAACTGCAAATTAAAACAACAATAAGATATCACTACACTCCTATTAGAAGGGCCAAAACCCAGAACAATGATGACACCAAATGCTGGTGAGGATGTGGAGCAATCGGAACTCTCATACATTGCTGGTAGGAATGCAAAATGCTGCAGCCACTTTGGAAAACAATTTGACAGGTGCTTCCAAAACTAAACATCCTCTTACCATATAACCCAGCAATTGCACTCCTTGTTATTTTCCTAAAGGACTTGAAAACTTAATGCCCACACTGAAACCTGCGCACAAATGTTTATAGCAGCTTTATTCACAACTGCTCAAACTTGGAAGCAACCAAGATATCCTTCATAAGTGAATGGATAAACTGCTACATCCAGAAAGTGGAATATTATTCAGCACTAAAAAAGATGAGCTATCAAGCCATGAATAGATATGGAGGAATCTTAAAAACATATCACTCTGTGAAAGTCAATCTGAAAAGACTATATACTGTATGATTCCAACTACATATTTTATAACATTCTGGAAAAGGTAAAATATGGAGACTCTAAAAAACTCAGTGGTTACCAGCAGTTATGGGGTAGGGAGTGATGAACAGGCAGAACACGGAGGATGTTTAGGGCAGTGAAATACTCTGTATGATACTATAATGATGAGTACATGTCATGACACATTTACCCAAACCCGTATGTACAATATTGTGAGTGAACCCTAACGTAAACTATGGACTCTGGGTGATAATGAGGTGGGTCCATGTCGGTTTAACAGTTGCAACAAATGTACCACTCTGGTGGGGGTGTTAATGATGCATGTATGGGGGCAGGAAGTATATGGGAAATCTCTGTGCGTTCCTCTCAATTTTGCTATGAACCTAAAACAGCTCTAAAAAAGTCTATTAAAAAAGTCTTAGTCAGGTAAAGACATAGGATCAATGTGTAACGTTTCTATGACAGAACTTAACTCTAAGGCCAAAAATATCTTATGCTACCACATAAGACCTTTGAAATAAACTCCATTTTTGCCCTTTAAAACAGAACAAAACAAAATCAAACCTGAATTGTCTTGAAAGATCATAGAAAAACTCAGTTTATACGATAGTTTTGTTCATTAAAAATTTTGAGTCTAGTTTTTTTATTTGCATTTGATGATATAATGGAAACACTGGCTGAGATTTGGTAAGTAGTGAATCTTTCTAAAGACAGAAATTACTTTTGATATAACTTTGAAGATATGCACATTTTATTACATCAAGTTACCTTAAAATGAAATCATGTAACAATATCAATGTAACAACAGCAGACATGGGCAAAGGTTTTCAAGGACTCAGGCCATTATTATACTATCACCAGTATATAACAAGGACATTACAAACTTTGTCGTCTTTGAGATTTTAATAATTTCGTATTTATGTTCAGAGAAGAACCAAACCCAATGAAAGAAAATAATATATGACCTAGAATTACAAGGTCTTATTACCAGTTGCTACTGGTTGAGCTGTGTCCAACAAAAATATGTTGAAGTCATAACCCTCAGGACCTCAGGCTATGTCTTTATCTGTAAATAGGGCCTTTACAGAGGTATTCAAGATAAAATGAAATCATTAATGTGGTCCCTAATCCAATATGAGTGTTTCCCCGATTTAAAAAAAAAAAAAAAGAAAGAAAGAAAAGAAAAAAGATATTTGTATACAAAGACAGACACATAGAGGGCGCACCATGTGCAGAGTGACGACGGGAGTGGGGCATCTGCAAGCCAAGGCACACCAGAGATTGCCTGCTAACAACCACATGCTGGGAAGAGGTAAGGAAGGCAGCATGGCCCTGCCTACACAGATTTTGAATTTCCAGTCCCCGGAACTGTGAGATAAAAAACAATTTCTGTTGTTTTAAGAAACCCAGTTTTTGGTACTTTAATACGGCAGCCCTAAGAAACAAATACACCATTTTTTCCAGTGGTAAAATTCTAACAACAGCGATAAAAAAGCCTACTTTTCTGCCTAACTCTTCTTATAAAATCTGCTGGGGACTCATTTCCTCTGATTTGATTACATTTACATACAATTTTAATTAAAGAACTACTAATAAATGTTTCAAGTACAGGAAAAAATACACTTAATGAAAAGATTCTCGATGATGTTGATTTGACAAGTCTTTTTGTCAGAAAACTTCATTGATACAGTTATTTTGCTGTTGTTGTTCTGATATCACGGAGAATACTGGGGGAGATATTCATTCAAACACCATTTCGAATCAATTCAGGAATAAATCCTTCATCACTGTAGGTAGGAATAGATGCCTATCCCATAGTCTCTTCAATAAGTTCTTCCATTTGTTAATCATTTAAATGACAGGGAATACGGATTGTCATTCCTTTGCATTTGCAATATATAATGTGTGTAGTTACTCATTGTGAACTATTTTCTAAGATGGCTTCAGTGCTTACAATTCTCATGAGTACTTTCCCTTGGTAGACAAAATGAATTTCTGGAAGATTTTCAAAATAATATCCTTGCAGACGGGAATGGTGAACTTAATAGAGCATGTTGTTTGAGGTCAGCATTGATGAACGCTACTTCTTGCACCATCTTCAGACATAAAACGTCATGAGGGATACTTCATAGAATCATAAGTGGAATTTTGGTACAGGTAAGCAATTTCTTTTCCACACTTAAGACACCACTTTCAAAAACAACGTGCAATTTAAAAATACTTCTTATTCGCCTGATGCTAACCCATGGCTTTTATATTTTTGTTATTCCTTGGGGTTTTGGACTGGGCCTTTGACACATGAACGTATTCATGCCACTCTGACAATCCTCAAAGCTTCCCCTTAAATTCTCTCTGAGTCGACATTTAGAGTATAATCCATTAATCAAGTGTTTGCAATACCCATAGTGGAAAATGGGGGAGATCAGTAAATGTCACTGTGAATCTTTTCCTACTTTCCCTCCTTTCAAACAACAAACCAGTCCTATAGATGAAATAAGTCTTAGAAATATGATTACCCACTACAAAAAGATTGCGATACTAGTTTTTCTTTGTTTCTTTTTAATGGGATCAATTGTTAGTCTGAGATGATCTTACTCTCACTTTCATTAAGTGAACCATGGGATTCATGGACATTAATAAGCAAAGATAAACTTATAATATTTAACAAGAGCTGCCACTTATTCAATTTTTCATCTGTAAAAATATATTATCTGATGCCTTACAAACATTACCGTGCTTAGCCCTCTTAATAAATCAATGAAGTACATAGTATCACTCCAATTTTACATATGAGGGATGTTATCCCCACTGCCATACAGGAAACACGTCAGCAGTAAAATGTGAAGTTTGATTTCTCAGAATCTGAAGTCCAGATCTTTTTCAAATATCCCACCCTGATTTTTGCACTGACTTTTCGGTCTTGCCATAAAGTCAGCACATCCTCTCTGACACTGTGAATACAGTGAATAGTGTCTACTTTGAACAAAAATGACAGGAAGTAAAAGCACAAGATCATCTTCAGACAAAGTGAGGAATACCCAAATTCGTCATTTTTTTGTTGCTGCTTCTCTTTCTAATTCTTTCCTCTCTACCCCAACCACTAAATCAAAAACTTCTGTTTTCACCTTTAGACATCTGCAGGAGCTCATACGCGGTCTCTCTGTTTATTTATCAAAACTGCTTCTGTCTCTTGAACAGGTCCCCCTCCCCAATACAAAATGTTGATATCAGCAACTGTTACCCAGTGACTATGAATCTATTAATTCAAGTTCCTTTTGTTTCTTTTGGGACCAGTGCATACAAGCAAGAAGAGGGCAGGCTAAGGAGGCAGACTGTTGGAATTTGAGTCTCTGTTCTTCCTCTCTTTAGCCGTGTCACTTGGCCCACTGCTTAGCCAGTTTTGTGCCACAATTTTATCATTTGTAATGTAATGCCTATCTTAAAGGCTTAGTGTGAGAAGTAAATGAGACAATATTTATGAAGTGCTTAGACAAATGCCTGACATGTAGTAGGTAATATATGTATTAGCTGGTCATTGTTATCTAAATGTATCTCTCAGTTAAAAAAATTAACAAAAATATCTCTTCCACAAAGAAATCACATAAAATATCATGCAGAAAAGTATAAAAAGAGTTATTTGGCAGGATCTTACTGTATACCTCTGAATTCATAGCACTTGAGGATTTTAGACACAAAAGGTCACTTCAATGATGACATAAAATGAAAACTATGTCAAATATTTAAGATGCTCAATAGTAACATTAAAATATTTCCATTAATTACCCATAATTTCATTTTAATGCCTTTGAATGCTGGATTAGAAAATAGAAGAAATTTGAAATAAACTTCAAAATGTGTTTTATAAAAATTACAGAGACAAATATTTATTCTCCAAATTCCCTAACAGTCTGGCTTTGTGCCTTTTAATCCTGACACCTGGCATGATCTACTTTATTGGCAACTTTTATGGGGTCACTCTAATCTCTTCCTTAGTCCCCAAGGTTTTAAACGTCACGTGGAAATATGTTATTTTCATTGAGAGGCCATAGCTATGAACATATTTTCTCTCTTTTAAGCTGAATTATTTTTCAGCCATATTCACAACTTAAGCACATAAAATCAACTTTTATACTATCTCCAATGATGGGCAATATACAGATGGGTTTGAATGAAGGACATAATTCATTGCATTGTACTTTAAAATCCACACTACTAGCTACAAATAATCTGAAACCACTATAAAACTGTACCTTTTTAAATATAACAGCATTTAAAAAGTCATACTTTCCATTCCTCGGCCATCCAATTTGCTGTAGGCAGGGCTTCAAATAACGCCTGAAGCAACAACAGTCAACCTTATTACTACCAGAGGAAAACATTCACTGTGAATCAGCTTGTGTTGGAAAAAATTACAATTTATAAAATGTTGTGTCAAATAATAATGGCTTTCATTCTTTGTAAACCGATGCCTCACGACTTAAAGACATAAAAGCTTGTATTTAATCATTTGATAAGAAACCTCATTATAGGGCCGGCCCAGTGGCTCAGGCGGTTGGAGCTCCGTGCTCCTAACTCCGAAGGCTGCCAGTTCGATTCCCACATAGGCCAGTGGGCTCTCAACCACAAGGTTGTCAGCTCGATTCCTCGAGTCCC